>NC_140172.1:2211898-2339398 GCF_963971535.1 Notolepis coatsorum
GAGATATAGAGAGAGGGGAGAAAATTAGAAAGGGGGGGATAGTTGGATAGTTGGTTAGTTGTTAGTTGGTTAGTTAGACGGTTAGTTAGTTAGTAGTGTGTTATTACCTGTGCTGTCTCCTTCAGAACAGGTAGCCTGTGTGGATCCAGATCAGTGTGAGCAGTTCTGTGGCGCTCGTGTCGGCTGCACCAACATCGCCTACCCGAAACTGGTGGTGGACCTGATGCCGGACGGTGGGTGTTCCTCCCTAATGTTCCCTGAGTGTTCTGTAAACTCAACTAGCATAACGTTCCCTAACGTTCCCTAAGTGTTCCCTAACTCAACTAGCATAACGTTCCCTAAGTGTTCCCTAACTCAACTAGCATAACGTTCCCTAAGTGTTCCCTAACTCAACTAGCATAACGTTCCCTAAGTGTTCCCTAACTCAACTAGCATAACGTTCCCTAAGTGTTCCCTAACTCAACTAGCATAACGTTCCCTAACGTTCCCTGAGTGTTCTGTAAACTCAACTAGCTTAACGTTCCCTAATGTTCCCTGAGTGTTCTGTAAACTCAACTAGCTTAACGTTCCCTAATGTTCCCTGAGTGTTCTGTAAACTCAACTAGCATAACGTTCCCTAATGTTCCCTGAGTGTTCTGTAAACTCAACTAGCTTAACGTTCCCTAATGTTCCCTGAGTGTTCTGTAAACTCAACTAGCATAACGTTCCCTAATGTTCCCTGAGTGTTCTGTAGACTCAACTAGCATAACGTTCCCTAATGTTCCCTGAGTGTTCTGTAAACTCAACTAGCTTAACGTTCCCTAATGTTCCCTGAGTGTTCTGTAAACTCAACTAGCATAACGTTCCCTAATGTTCCCTGAGTGTTCTGTAGACTCAACTAGCATAACGTTCCATAAGTGTTCTGTAAACTCAACTAGCATAATGTTCCCTGAGTTTTCTGTAAACTCAACTAGCATAACGTTCCCTGAGTGTTCTGTAAACTCAACTAGCATAACGTTCCATAAGTGTTCTGTAAACTCAACTAGCATAACGTTCCCTAAGTGTTCTGTAAACTCAACTAGCATAACGTTCCCTGAGTGTTCTGTAAACTCAACTAGCATAACGTTCCCTGAGTGTTCTGTAAACTCAACTAGGATAACGTTCCATAAGTGTTCTGTAAACTCAACTAGCATAACGTTCCCTGAGTGTTCTGTAAACTCAACTAGCATAACGTTCCCTGAGTGTTCTGTAAACTCAACTAGCATAACGTTCCCTGAGTGTTCTGTAAACTCAACTAGCATAACGTTCCATAAGTGTTCTGTAAACTCAACTAGCATAACGTTCCCTGAGTGTTCTGTAAACTCAACTAGCATAACGTTCCATAAGTGTTCTGTAAACTCAACTAGCATAACGTTCCCTGAGTGTTCTGTAGACTCAACTAGCATAACGTTCCCTGAGTGTTCTGTAAACTCAACTAGCATAACGTTCCCTGAGTGTTCTGTAAACTCAACTAGCATAACGTTCCCTAACGTTCCATAAGTGTTCTGTAAACTCAACTAGCATAACATTCCCTGAGTGTTCTGTAAACTCAACTAGCATAACGTTCCCTGAGTGTTCTGAAAACTCAACTAGCATAACGTTCCATAAGTGTTCTGTAAACTCAACTAGCATAACGTTCCATAAGTGTTCTGTAAACTCAACTAGCATAACGTTCCCTGAGTGTTCTGTAAACTCAACTAGCATAACGTTCCCTAAGTGTTCTGTAAACTCAACTAGCATAACGTTCCATAAGTGTTCTGTAAACTCAACTAGCATAACGTTCCATAACGTTCCCTGAGTGTTCTGTAAATGTATAGTAAATGTGTTCTTCAACACTCAAACTGTAATTATATATTAAAAAAAAACACACACACAAAAAAAATCCTTTTATTGTGTCTCCTGTCATCTCACCTCCGCGACTTGTAGGCATTTTCGCCAGACTGGGTCACATATGGATAATGTTATGGAAAATATTAAAGGACAAAAGATGAGCCGTTGTATAAATCATTCTGAGTCGAGTTATTAAAAAATAGAAAGCATACTTTAATTATTTCTCTGTGGCCACAGTAGAAAGTTCAGTTTACAATCAGAGACTTCATGTTCACACACAAGAGTCTGACCAGCAAAGTGACAAAGAGGTCTGGTCAGAACGTACATTATACACACTTGCAATAAATCAGATATGATGATGAATAGTAAATAAAAATGGTTCCCAGTTACGGGAAGTAATAACACAACCTTGCTTTGGCTGGCTGGGAAGATAACCTTGGTACTTTGGAGTCTCTTAAAAAGACACACACACATTATACTAGCTGGTCATATTGAACCAGTCAAGCTGTACAAAGATAAAATGATATCTCAACACAGATCTATAATGACATGATAATATTTCCTACGACAATAATCATGCACGAGCATAGACGGTAAGAACAATGGTATTTATCAACACGGAGTGTGCGTACGACCTGTGCACGCACGGTTGATAAATCCCGATTTTCTGTGCGTAGAGACATTCAAAATTCCTTGCGTAGGAACAAAAATAGAACACTTTCTATGCATTATTGATAAATGAGGGCCCTGGACTCGATGAGGAGAATGACGTAACATATTCTGTATAAAAGGACAAACAGAATTATCAGAGAGAATGATTTCTGGATTCTGTGGTTTTTGCACTCGTCTGCATCTATGAGAATCCAGCGGGTTATAATTGATCCTAGTTTTCTGAGTGATTTTTATTCCTTTTGAAATCTTTTTGAAACACCAAATCATACAACACACCAAGCACAGTATTACCTGTAGTGAATTGAAGAATGCAAAGGCGATATGGATTCTGAGATTTTCTGGCGTGATCACGGTCCCCACTCCTAGACCCCAGGTAATTCCAAAGCAAGGGGTCAAAACGGCCAGGCACTTGGAGAGACCATGAGAGAGCGCTTTTCATCGGGATTAGTCGCGTCTCCCGATGAGACAACGTGTGTGTGTGTGCCTGCCGTTGGCTGCGACCAAAGCATGGAGGGGCGACTTTTCCTCCCCCGCTTCCGTGCGTGTATGATGAAATGTAATACCGATAATCTAGCGTTTTTTTCAGAACGTATGTATGAAAAAATAATCTGTTTTTTGCATGTTGACACATACAAAATTATAGTTTGATCTGTAAAAAACATATAAGCCCTTGTAACGGAGGTACCGCAGTATATCCACAGTCACGAGGTACAAGTCGTGAAGTGGCTGTGGACGTTAAGCGGTACTGCAAGTAAACTCACTCCCCAGAGGCATCCAGACCCGGAAGCAAGAAGTGAATTCACTTCTTGCTTAGTGGTCTGTGATGCCGCCCGTGACGCAGGCGTCCGGGGTTCAACTCCCACTCAGGGCGATCCCTTAACAGGGGTTGAATCGACTAAAACACAACGCAGACAAGATCACACCGGCTACATGTGGTGCCGTTAGACCCGGATGCCCTGGGTGGAGTGAGTTTAGAGGGGTGAGTGTAACGGAGGTACCGCAGTATATCCACAGTCACGAGGTACAAGTCGTGAAGTGGCTGTGGACGTTAAGCGGTACTGCAAGTAAACTCACTCCCCAGAGGCATCCAGACCCGGAAGCAAGAAGTGAATTCACTTCTTGCTTAGTGGTCTGTGATGCCGCCCGTGACGCGGGCGTCCGGGGTTCAACTCCCACTCAGGGCGATCCCTTAACAGGGGTCGAATCGACTAAAACACAACGCAGACAAGATCACACCGGCTACATGTGGTGCCGTTAGACCCGGATGCCCTGGGTGGAGTGAATTTAGAGGGGTGAGTGTAACGGAGGTACCGCAGTATATCCACAGTCACGAGGTACAAGTCGTGAAGTGGCTGTGGACGTTAAGCGGTACTGCAAGTAAACTCACTCCCCAGAGGCATCCAGACCCGGAAGCAAGAAGTGAATTCACGCTTAGTGGTCTGTGATGCCGCCCGTGACGCGGGCGTCCGGGGTTCAACTCCCACTCAGGGCGATCCCTTAACAGGGGTCGAATCGACTAAAACACAACGCAGACAAGATCACACCGGCTACACCCTAACACAGTAAATCAATAACAAGTGCAAGTAGTCTGTAGATGAGTGAACAAATATATCTTAAATAACCGGTAAGAGGTGAGAGATCTGAGTGAACTAGGCAGTTTGTTCCAATCAGCTGGTGCTTTATATTTAAAAGCAAGTCGACCAATAGCTTTGGTGGTTCGAGGTATAGTAAAGAAAGGATGATCCATGTGTCTTAAATTATAAGTTGAACTATATGGTGTTAGGAACTGCTTTAGATAGGGGGGATAATTAAAGTAAATACATTTGTAAACAAAAAGCAACCAATGAAAATGTCTTCTGAATTGGGGAGACAGCCAGTTTAACGACTCAAACATAATAAGACAGTGATGGGTTCTATAAGGGCACTGTAGTATCAGAGATTCTGATACTCTGTCCTCTGTACTTGCGTTGGTATCCACCCAACTGTACCCTTCTTTGTCAGAGTGCAGGTAGGTGAATTCCAATGGTTGAAGGCAATCACAGAGACAGAGAGTGTTTACTCTTGAACAGGTTCGACTTTAATAGTAAGAACACAGAGTAAATTCTAAGAGAGAACAAGTGCTAAAAGCACAAGTGTAAGATAAGGTAAATGGGAGCTTATTGGAGGTCCAAAGTAGAACTGTCCGCATTATCCCCGAACGCAATTAGTGGAGACCTGACAATGGACAAGCAGAAGAGAGGTATGTTAAATAGAGACCAAATACCAACATTCCACACACACCCCCGTGACAGCCAATCAGGAACCACCCCTAAGTGACAGCACTAATTGACAGGGAAATGACAGGTGACAAGCCCAGTGACATATGCCAGGAATGTGGGTGGTCACCGACCGAGGTCGGTGTCCAGAACGTAACAGTACCCTCCCCCGACGAACGGCACCAGACGTTCACCTAGGAGCCTCGGGATTCAGCCGCCGGAAATCAACGATCAGGCTGGGATCTAAAATATCCCTTTGAGGCACCCAAGAACGCTCTTCTATCCCGTACCCCTCCCAATCCACCAAGAACTGAAACCCCCTACCCCTCCGCCTACAACCCAGTATCCTCCACACCGTGTAAATGGGTTGACCGCCAATAAACCGGGGCGGAGGAACCACAGGCAGTGGCGGGGCCAAGGGCGATGAGAGGAATGGCTTCAACAGGGACACATGAAACGTCGGATGAACCCTCATAGAGCTCGGAAGTCGTAGCTTGTAAGCCACTGGATTAACCCGATGAATCACTTTAAATGGTCCTATAAAGCGAGGAGCCAGCTTCTTGGATTCCACCCGGAGAGTGAGATCCCGGGTGGAAAGCCAAACCCGCTGCCCTGGACGGTAAACTGGAGCCGGACGACGCTTACGGTTAGCCTGCCGTTGGGTACTAACCGAAACCTTCTGTAGCGCCTTCCGAACCTGTTTCCACGTCCTGCGACAGCGAGCCACATGTGCCTGGGCCGAGGGCACCTCCGCCTCCTGCTCCTGCTCGGGAAACAGAGGAGGTTGAAAACCATACTGGCACTGAAAGGGAGACATACCGGTAGAAGAGGAGAGAAGGGTATTATGCGCGTACTCAGCCCAAGCCAACCTCCTACTCCACGTTGCCGGACTACCGGCAACGTAACACCTCAAGACCCCCTCCAAATCCTGGTTGACCCTCTCCGTCTGCCCGTTCGACTGTGGATGGAACCCAGACGACAGACTGACAGAGGCGCCGAGGCCGGCGGCAAACGCCTTCCAGAACCTGGAGGCGAACTGAGGACCCCGGTCCGACACGATATCTACTGGCAGCCCGTGGACCCGAAAGACATGCTGTATAATTAAATCAGCAGTCTCCCGGGCCGAAGGAAGCTTGGGGAGAGGGACAAAGTGAGCCGCGTTAGAGAACCGATCCACCACCACCAAAATGGTGGTGAATCCGTCCGAAAGGGGAAGACCAGAAATAAAGTCCAGAGATATGTGTGACCAGGGTCGTTTAGGAATAGGAAGTGGTCGGAGGAGACCCGCCGGTGCCCGTCGAGAGGTCTTACTACGTGCGCACACCGGACAGGCCGCCACAAAGGAACGCGTATCCCCCTCCACTGTCGGCCACCAGAACCTCCTATGGATAAATTCCAGGGTCCTGGTTGCCCCTGGGTGGCTGGTGAGGGATGACGCATGTGCCCACTGTAGCAAGCGTGAGCGCGCCACCTTGGGAACATACGACCGTCCCGGAGGACCCCCACCAGGATCGGGCTCCCGCGTTAGCGCCGACCTTACCACCTTCTCTATGCCCCAAGACACGGGTGCCAAAATCAAGGCCGGTGGAATAATGGGATGGGGCTGCTCCTCCCGCCCAGGAAGATCAAACTGGCGCGACAACGCGTCAGGTTTATATATTCTTGGAGCCGGGTCTATAGGAGATGGTATATCGAAATCGTGTGAAGAACAACGTCCACCTGGCCTGGCGAGCGTTAAGGCGTTTAGCCCCTTGGATGTAAGCCAAGTTCTTATGGTCAGTCCAAATAATGAAAGGATGTGCCGCCCCCTCCAACCAATGTCTCCACTCCTCCAGTGCCAATTTGATCGCCAATAACTCCCGATTACCCACGTCGTAATTACGCTCGGCTGGTGACAGACGGCGAGAAAAGAAAGCACACGGGTGCACTTTCCCATCCTTTAAGCATCTCTGAGAGAGCACCCCCCCCACCGCGACGTCAGAGGCATCCACCTCCACAATGAACGGAACCTCCGCGTCATGGCGGATCAATACAGGAGCGGATGTAAAACGACGTTTAAGATCGCAGAAGGCCGACTCAGCCCTAGGCGACCATTCAAAGCCAGGGAGAGAGGCCTTAGTGAGAGCTGTTAAGGGATTGGCTAAGGCGCTAAAATTGCGAATAAAGCGCCTGTAAAAATGTGCAAAGCCCAAAAACCGTTGTAACCCCTTGAGCGACGAAGGCCGTGGCCAGTCCAAAACTGCACTCACCTTGGCTGGATCCATGCGCAGATCGCCCTTCGTCAACACAAAGCCCAGGAAGGACACGGTGTCCGTGTGAAACACACACTTCTCAGCCTTAACGAATAGTTGATGCTTGAGGAGACGGTCTAGCACCTCCCGAACGTGCATTTGGTGTTGCACCATATCGCGAGAAAAAATCAGGATATCATCTAAGTAGACAAACACCGACACCCCAATCAAGTCTCGCAGCACGTCGTTAACCAGGGCTTGGAAGACTGCCGGAGCATTAGCCAAACCAAAGGGCATGACCAAATACTCATAGTGCCCATTGGGTGTGTTAAATGCAGTCTTCCACTCGTCTCCCTCTCTAATCCTGACCAGGTTGTATGCATTACGTAAGTCAAGTTTAGAAAAGACCTGTGCCCCCTGTAAGCACTCAAAGGCCGTGTCCATGAGGGGTAAAGGATATCGGTTCTTGATGGAAACGTCATTCAATCCCCTATAATCAATGCATGGGCGCTGATCCCCATCCTTTTTATCAACAAAAAAGAAGCCAGCGCCGGCAGGGGAAGTGGAAGGGCGTATGTGCCCCGCAAGCAATGCCTCCTCTATGTAGGTGTTCATGGCCAAGGTTTCGGGGCGTGAGAGAGAGAACATTCGCCCGCGAGGCGGGGAGGTACCGGGTAGAAGATTAATGGGACAGTCGTATGATCTATGAGGCGAAAGTGCTTTAGCACGCGTCTTGCTAAAAACGTCCGCCAGGTCCCAATAGATCTCAGGCACCCCAATTAAATCGGGATTAGAGGGTAGATCAGAATCTGCCACGCTCCCCACCATCCTGGAGAAAGAGGGAGGAGACAAAAGAGAAGAGGGGGGGGGAGACAAGGGTTTGGGCAAACTCCCGCTGACGATCGACTTGACGTCGGCCGCCGTTGAGAGTTCGCCCGTGCTCCAATTAATGACACGAACACATGACGACAACCAGGGATGACCCAACACCATGACAGAATAGGGGGAAAAGATGACAAAAAAAGTAACCCATTCCCACTCCCCACCCTCCACCCGGATGTGTAAGGGAACTGTGCGCTGGGTGACGCTCCCACTGCCCAGGGGCCGACCGTCCAGGGCATAGACTGGTAAGGGAACCCCTAAGTCCTCCACCGGGGTTCCCCACTCCTTCACCAGTCCCACGTGAATAAAATTGCCCGCCGCCCCTGAGTCAATGAGAGCCTTAGTTCCCCTAATGTCACCCCCACAGTTGATCGCCACCTCAAAAAATTTGCGAGAATCCGT
Organism: Notolepis coatsorum; assembly: GCF_963971535.1. NCBI lineage: Eukaryota > Metazoa > Chordata > Actinopteri > Aulopiformes > Paralepididae > Notolepis > Notolepis coatsorum. The sequence continues at coordinate 2,220,189 of NC_140172.1, forward strand.
GGTCTTGGCAGGAATGAGCCCACCTGCTGGCGCCCTCTCAAGGCCCGACGGCGCACCTTCCATCCCCGATTGGCGCCGAGCCGATACAGCCTGGACCCGACAGCTGCCGAAGCGGTGACCGGTGCGGCCGCACCGGAAGCAGCGTCGCTCTTTGATGAAGCGCTGCCTCTCGTCGTCCGAGAGCGACAGCGCTCCAAGCTGCATGGATTCATCACCCAGTGGCCCACTCGTGTAATGCATGGAATTATCAACACCAGGAGAAGAAGGAAAACATACCTGGGGCTGGGTGTTGTTGACATGCTCCTTCTCCCTCTCCCGGTGCCGATTATCCATCTTGATGGTGGTGTTGATCAGCACTTCCAGCTGCTCGGGGATCTCACGCGCGGAGAGAGCATCTCGCATCCGCGCTGAGAGTCCCCTGACGAACAGAACCACGCAGACGTTCTCCGCCCAAGCTGTCTCCCGAGCCAAGATCCGAAATTTTATAGCATAAGCTGCGACTGTGCGGAGGCCCTGCCGGCAGTCGAGAAGACGACCACCAGCCTCGAAGATCGAGAGTACCCGGGAAGTATCGAATACTCTTCTCAATTCCCGGGTAAAGGCGTCCAGACTGTCGCAGATTATCGCCCCTGCCTCTAATTCCGCCGTAGCCCAGGAGAGAGCTTCGCCGTTGAGCAGTGTGATAATATACGCTACCTGCGCTGTCTCCGATGGAAATGATCGTGGTTGCAGCCGGAAAACGAGTAGACACTGGGTGATGAATTCCCGACAACCATCCGGTGATCCGTCATAGCGAGCGGGCGCCTGCAGATGTGGTTCGCGGGACCGTTCCTGGACCCCGAACCCCCCCCGACTTTCCTCTGCGTGGAGCGCTGCTTCCCCCGCCGCCGACTGCACACCAGCCACTCCTTCTTGGGCTTGTCGAGCTGTGGCCAACGCCGACTGCGCCACCGCTTGGGATGATCCGACGACCCCATTGAGTCGGATTAACTCGGCGCTGACCAGCTGCTGATGTTCCTCCATCCGTGTCTGGGCTGCTCCCTGCGTCCGGAGCATCTCCATGATGGCCTCCATGGAATTCTGATGGTCAGGTCTTCTGTCAGAGTGCAGGTAGGTGAATTCCAATGGTTGAAGGCAATCACAGAGACAGAGAGTGTTTACTCTTGAACAGGTTCGACTTTAATAGTAAGAACACAGAGTAAATTCTAAGAGAGAACAAGTGCTAAAAGCACAAGTGTAAGATAAGGTAAATGGGAGCTTATTGGAGGTCCAAAGTAGAACCGTCCGCGTTATCCCCGAACGCAATTAGTGGAGACCTGACAATGGACAAGCAGAAGAGAGGTATGTTAAATAGAGACCAAATACCAACATTCCACACACACCCCCGTGACAGCCAATCAGGAACCACCCCTAAGTGACAGCACTAATTGACAGGGAAATGACAGGTGACAAGCCCAGTGACATATGCCAGGAATGTGGGTGGTCACCGACCGAGGTCGGTGTCCAGAACGTAACACTTCTTGGTAGAAATGGAGGTCCAGACATGCGCTCCTGATTTGTGGCAGTTTATTAACAGAAGCAAGACGATGGCTGCTTTGTAAAAACTCCTGCTGTTGCTCAAAAACACTGAATGGTTACAATAACTCAAGGTTTGCATTGGATCTCCAAACTACTTTAACAACAATGTTCTCTGATCGTATCTCGTCCTTGGCAACGTAGATATAGCTTATTCTTCATCATTGGGGCAGTCCATCCGACGTCTTTTTCTTCTTTTTCATCATCATCATCTCATTCAACTCTCCCCTAGTGTCTACGTGGCCCTCTATTTATAGCAGGCCAGAGGCTAGGGTGATGACCTCACAGCTAGTGACATCAGACCAGATTTTCCTCAAATCCATCACCATGTCTGTTTGACTTTGAAAAAGTAGGTGTGGCTTCCATAACTGCTCAACTGAACTTAGTATTTGCTTCCAAACCATTCTAGGGCTAAATCATTATAACTATTACATTTAATACACATGATATATGATTTTCCAGCTTCCTCTTTCAAGAACACACATTTCAATATAAAACATTAACAGTTTCGTCCCAGAATAAATCACAAAACTCACATTCACTAGAGTTATTTACCAGTTCTATATATATATATATATATATATATATATATATATATATATATATATATATATATATATATATATATATATATATATATATATATATATATATATATATATATATATATATATATATATATATGGCATTTCATATTATTTGACTTCTTAAAACTGGTGAAGTAATCATTCATTAATATCTATCATCTCTCTGATCGTATAGTGGAATTCCCCGTCTCTCTGTGTTGTCATTTCAATTTGGGTTCGGGTGCAGGAACAAAGCACGGACGAGATGTTTTGAATAAAGCAGCTGTGTTTATTCCATTCCAAATAAACACAAACTAAATTAATCAAACAAGTACTGGATTTACTTTCTATATCTAAAATCATCGTCTTCGGTTTGGCTGTCAGGTCATGTCCTCTGATCGGCTGGTGCCGAGCTCAGAGCGTCTTCTCCGGTTTGGTTGTCTCGGCAACACGAGGCCCGTCCTTTGTTTGCTGCTGGTTGGCAAGGCAACCCTGGTTTTCCGTGATCTCAGAGCTGGGAGCGCTCGTTTTGTCTTCTCTCTCTCATCGTCTTCCCAGCGTCTGTAGATAAAGACAATTCTCCGCCCCTTTTTCCCGCGTCGTCCTGGTGACGATAGCTAGGGGCGTCACTGTTTTCTATTGGCTTAACGTGATATCGGCCATTTTGTATCCTTAAAGGCACAGATCCTATTTACATCTAGGACTATTTTAAGTATTTCGTTCCCTTATATGGAAGTTTTACAGTTCTCGAGACCCTCTGTCCTTAAACAGACATAGCATACGTGGCTTCTTGATTTAACAGATTAAAAGTACTTGGTCCTGGTTTTCTTATCCTTTATCATTAAGAGATTTATTCTTTATTTTGACTACAGTTTCTAACAGTCTTTCCTTGAGTTATGTCCACATGTAACTTTGTACTTAAACCTTTTATTATTTGTTAATCATACTGGTTGTATTCCTATTCTCTAAAGTAATCTTTAACCTTGTTTTATTGATCTGCTCAAACTTAGTTATTCTATATAAGTTAAAGTGGTATTTTTAGCTTAGTTGAACACTCTAAGTATCTTATTTAGTTTTATGTCAAGTTGATTAGTCTTTAGATTTAGATGTATTATTCTCTGGTTAACTGTTCTCTAATCTTTTAGGCAATTCGTTTTCTCCTTTTCACCTACTCAGGCATTCTAACTTATTTGCTAATGTGATTCTATCAGTTGTAGCCAAATTTACCTCTTAATAGATCAATATGTTTTCTTGTTCTAGTACATTCTAAGTTATTATTCTCTGGTCCTTGCTGAACCCAGATCTGTTTCTCACAGGCCCTTTTCTCAGGATTAATGATTGTTTCAGCTTCTCTAATACCATAAACACAAGGCCAGACCCTTACGTTGACCTAAGGCCGTATCCTCTGAGATAATCTACTGACCTCCGTCCAAACTGAGTTCCTTTTGAGTGTCTTTATGGTTTTAACTTCCTTATCTGACAAACCCCATCTGTTCTAAAGATAATAAAAGACTTGGTATCCTTCTACTTTTAGAATGTGTGCTTGGGCGGGGGAAGGTATTTCTACCACAGTGGCCTGTTTTATCTGTTACTGCGATCTTTAGGCATTGTGCCAAATCTACCGACACCCACTTTACATCCTGAGCCACTGTCGCCCCTGTAGGATTGCACATTTCCTTGGGAAAACACATATTTTATTTTGACAATACACGACATTCCACCCTTGTGGGTTTCCAACCCACATTATAGCACCAGTATTTTCTAAATCAAACATGTCTCTAACCGTATATATACCATAATATTACTAACATTTCTTTAAAATTAAAAAAAAACACAAATCAAACTACAAAACCCATTTCAGTCTGTACAGTTACAAAATCATCATTCACTCTTTCCCTCCACCCTCGTTAAACTCCTCCAGTCACACACATTTATCAGTTATGTTTAACGACACCATGTCTATTGGAAGGTAATCATACAAGAATTTGCTTCCAAATTTATCAGCTTTTTTGTTTAGACTATTTTATCCATGTGATCTCTTAGCTTAATGTGTCTATTTTGTGTAATTGACTCTGCAAGAAAAGATTAATACATCACACCGAAAAGATTAACACTCTAACACTCTAAAAAACCAAGGGAGACTTAAACCAGAAACCATATACAATTATTCTCCTCGAAAGGACCATCTGAGGTCTATTTTCCTTAGCTTCCAGCCCTGTCAGTTATCCCTGTTCAAACCTCCTGAGGTCTTTACTGCTAAATTGTTTTGACCGTTGCTCCTCGTTGTATTTGCGCTAATCGCTATCTCGTTGGTCGTGTGCAGCCTTGGTACTGCTCCGATCTCCACAGAAGGAAATGATTTTCCCTCTGTCCTTTTTGCTTTTTGGATTTGTTATTACAAACAGACAATTGATTGGAAGATCACATTTTCGCTCAGATACATTCTTCTACTGTTCTGCATTGACAATACATTTTTTCCCAATTCAGCTATCTATATATTCCAGCTTCTTAGGTTATTATTTCTTCAATTAAATCACCTTTCTCTCATTCATTTTTGTGCTGTACTATATTAGTAGATCAAATGTCTCAAGTTCAACACAACACTACACCACCCTTGAGAGTGGAATAACCATTATTACACAATCATACCTTATTTCCAGACAGTTCCTCGGTTCGGACAGCCAGCTCTGACGAGACCCATTTCACCAACAGATCCTATATGCATGGTAACAAACCACAGTCCCCTTAAACACACATCTTCCACACACTCCGCCAGCCTTCAACAAGCCGGTGCAGAGTCCCCCATAAGCCAATTATCAATTACCCACGGCCGCACCCTACATGAAAACTATTTGGCCAATGGCGACCAAAACCTACAGAGCTTACCTACGCACAGAGAACCACGTTTTCCCAACACACACCCTACACCAAAACCGTGACACAACCTCCCAGAAGCTACATCTGGACTCCCCATGAGCGGAAAACAAAATCATGAACCAGCTCTCGTCCACCCTTCATGTTTCCAGCCCATCATTTTAGACATTCCTACCAGTCCCGCTGTCACCACCAACCTGCTACCCCTGACCGGCGAGAGATCCCTCCCAGCCCGTCAGTTCCTAAAAAAAATAGAGAAAAGAAACGAAAACAAAGAAAAACGCAAAAAAACAAATGAAAAATGTGAGTGTCATAACAACACCCCCATCAAACAGAATCAAACTACCATCTAGAGCAGGGAGGGGCAACTGGCGGCCCGCGGGCCGCATGCGGCCCTCACCGACGTTCCATGCGGCCCCAGGCCAATATATAAAAAAAAAAAAAAAAAAATTATAATTTTTCTTTTTCTTTTTTTATTTATTTTTTTTTAAATTTTTACATTTTTTTGTATTGTATTCGACTAAGAAGAGTTGGCAGTCAACTATGACTCCTTTCGATCGATTAGTCGACTATTTGACTAATAGGGGTCAGCCCTAGTGTGCACATATTCAACGCTGTTGAAAGTGCCGTGCAGCAATATGGGGGTTTTGATAAACTGTCGGCTGTTGTTACCGATGGATTCGCCGGGCTTCTAAGGCAGAGTGGCGTTGAGTGTCCAATGCTGCACTGCATTATACATCAGGTAAGTTCGCTAACATAATTTCCATCTATTGTGCGTCACTATAATGACCAATGCGAGTCGAGTGTAGTCAAATTATATGCAAGAGTCGTTAAATCGTTTTTCTTTTTTTTTATCTGATATAGGAGGCTCTCTGTGCCAAGAAGCTTGAATACAGCCATGTTATGGATTTGGTTACCAAGGTTACCAATCTAATTCGTGGAGGCAACAGGTCACTAAACCATAGAAAGTTTGTCTCCTTTTTGGAAGAGATGGACACTGATTATGGCGACTTGCAGCTACACACAGAAATCCGATGGCTGAGCCGTCGGAAAGTACAGGAGCGACATTGAAACACTGCAAATGCAATTCAATGATCGGTTTGAAGATTTCAACGGCATGCAGTCACAGATAGCGCTGTTTGCCGGCCCCCTCACCGCTACGGTGTCAGAGCAGCCCCCACCGTTGCAGCTTGAACTGTGCGAGCTACAGTCAGATCCTTTTTTTCAAGCAAAGAGAAATGAGAGGGGAATTTCGTTTTGGAAACTGCTACCTGAGCCCCGCTTCCCACTCCTCAGGGACTTTGCCCTCTCTATGGCCAGTATGTTTGGGAGCACATACATACGTGAGAGCAATTTCTCAAACATGAAGCACATCAAGTCAAAGGAGAGAAACAGGCTGTCGGATGAAACATTATTTCATCTGATACAGATTGCATGCACAAACATTGAAGTTGACATTCCTGCTATTGTGCGCCAAATGGAGAGACCACAAGTGTCTCATTAAAGACAGGGGGGGGAGGAGATGATGAAGAGGTGTAGAGGGGGGGAAGGAGATGATGAAGAGGTGTAGAGAGGGGGGGGAGAGATGATGAAGAGGTGTAGAGAGGGGGGGGGTGATGGAGAGGTGTAGAGAGGGGACCATTATTATTATTATTATTATAACCATTATTGACCCACTGTGGGGCGAGGGTGAATGTCATGCCAGTTTGTTATGTACTAGAGGCCTGGTCACTCCTGTGTCGCCAGGGCAGGCAGGTGAGGGCTGCCAATTAGCCAATTAGTGCTGATTGGTTACCTGCTGGGGAGCTTCAGAGGCAGACCCAGAAACACACATGCACGGTCTGTGCCTAGTGAAAGAGCTGTCAGGTTCTTACAGTCCTTGTCCGTTGGGTTACCAGTACATTAGTTTATAGTTATATTAGTAGTTCCTTGGTTTAGTAGCATTTTTGAGTTAGAGCACAGGGTTTTGGTGTTGATTACACATAGGTTGCGTACCCATGAGCCAGGGTCGTAACAATTGGGGGCTCGTCCGGGATCTTTTACCCCTAGAACTTTGTTTGGTGATTTTTTTTTGTGTTGCACGGGGTGTCATCATATTATGGTTTGGGTGGTGTTCGTTACACATGGTGTAACGTGGGGGCTGAGCCATTTTCATCAAACAGGTGAGTATGCCGTATTTGTTTGTAATTTGATGTGACTACTTATGCTGTTAAAATATATAGTTTAGTAGGCACCACATGTAGATAGGGACATTATTTTCTGGTTGTGGGTTAGCGTCCGGTGCACCACGTACTCCTGGGGCGGTCAATGAAATGATTGTATATGATCTTTGACTGGTAGCAGGTGTGGTTGAAGAAAGTTAGGTCTACAGGGCATTAGTTTAAGGGTAGGTAGGTTAGGGCGGCCAGGAAACACAGGTAGTGTGGTAGGGCTTGATTTAGTGTTTCTTAGGGTAGACATGTGGTAGGCCGGGGTTTTCTGCAGTTTAGACGTAGAAGCATATGTGGTCACATCAGGTTAGAAGGCGCACCTGTTTGGAAAATTTTGTTGGATTTATTTTGTTTGTTTAAGTGTTTGGTGAGCATTCCTGGTAGCACCTAACACCCTGCGTGTATGACACGTCTATTTAGGGTGGGTGTGTTTTTTTTTATTTTTATTTTTGGTTGTTTGTGCAACCTGGAAAGGTGCGCTCCGTAGAGCTCACATTTCCACCGTGTTCCATTCTGGTTGTTATTGTTGGCAATTAGCATTATTCATGGTTCTTCAGTGGTTCTTCGTTGTTCTTCAGTGGTTCGTTAGTGGTTCTTTGTGTCTGTGAGGTTGGGTGTGTAGCTTGGGGTGTCCAAAGCTCTGGTTAGGTTTTTTTCGACTTTTGGCCTACCAAAGGTCATTCAATCAGATCAAGGGTCTAACTTCATGTCCCGTCTCTTTGCTCCGGTCCTCCAGCAGTTGTCTATCCAACATTGCCCTTCCTCTGCCTATCATCCAGAGTCCCAGGGGGCGCTGGAGAGATTTCACCAGACTATCAAAACAATGCTGGGGGCATATTGTACAGAGTTCGACAAAGACTGGGATGATGGAATCCCTTTGCTTCTGTTTGCTGCTAGGGAGGTAACCCAGGAGTCTCTTGGATTCAGCCCGGCTGAGCTGGTGTTCGGCCACACAGTGAGGGGTCCTTTGAAACTGCTGAAGGAAAAGTGGTTGGCTGACCAGACTCCTTCCTCTACTAATTTGTTGGACTATGTGTGTGACTTCAGGCTTAAGCTTAGTAGAGCATGTGAACTAGCGAAAGAGAACCTAAAGGTAGCCCAAGGAAAAATGAAGGTGTGGTATGATAGGCGGGCCCGACATAGGGTGTTCTCACCAGGAGACAAGGTGTTGGTTCTCTCGCCTATTCTTGGGTCTGCATTACAGGCTAAATACAGTGGGCCATACTCCATTGAGCGCAAAGTTGGTGAGGTCGACTACTTGATTAAAACTCCCGACCGCAGGCGCAAGAGTAGATTATGTCACGTCAATATGTTGAAGGCGTACAATGATAGGGCTCAGATTGACCAGTCAGGGGTCAAGCCTGTGGCTGTTCTAACAGTTTCTGCATCTCCTATTGTAGCCGACTGTTCTGTGTCGAAGGAGATTTCTCAGGGCCGGTTGCCAAACACCCAGATACTAGGTGACTTGGACTCACACCTGTCGTACTTACCACTTCCTGAGCGTACGGATGTGGTGTGCCTACTTAGACAGCATACACGTTTGTTTTCTGATGTCCCTAGTCGTACTAATGTACTCGAGCATGACATTGATGTTGGTAGTGCAGGGCCAATTAAGCAACATGCCTATAGGGTGAATCCGGAAAAACGAAGGATCTTGAGTAAGGAAGTAGACTATATGCTGAGACATGGCATTGCGGAGCCCAGTTCTAGTGCGTGGAGCTCCCCCTGCCTGCTTGTTGATAAGCCAGACTGCACTCATCGGTTCTGTACTGATTTCCGTAAAGTTAATACAGTAACCAAGCCGGACTCGTACCCTCTGCCTCGGATGGACGACTGTATCGATCGGGTGGGTTCAGCAGCCTTTGTAAGTAAATTGGATTTGCTAAAGGGATACTGGCAGGTTCCGCTTACTCCGCGAGCACGTGAGATATCCGCTTTTGTCACACCAGAGAGTTTCTGCCAGTATACAGTGATGGCCTTTGGCATGCGAAATGCCCCAGCGACGTTTCAGCGGCTAGTGAACAAGGTCCTGGGCGGGGTAGCGTTCTGTGAGGCATATCTGGATGACCTGGTTATCCACAGTTCCTCTTGGTCACAACATGTGGAGCATCTGGCCGAAGTGTTCAAGCGGTTGGGTGATGCTAACTTGACAGTTAACCTTGCGAAATGTGAATTTGGACAGGCCACGGTTACCTACCTGGGTAAGGTGGTTGGACGTGGGCATGTGTGCCCCGTTACAGCTAAGGTGGAGGCTATAGTGGGCTTCCCTGCTCCCATCACCAGGCGGGAGTTAAAGCGCTTCCTAGGTATGGCAGGGTACTATAGGAGTTTCTGTAGGAACTTTGCTTCTGTTGTTGCCCCTTTGACCAATCTGCTCAGTCCTAAGGTACCTTTCGTGTGGACTGAGACTTGTCAACAGTCTTTTGAGAGCATCAAGGGTATTCTGATTAGCGCTCCCGTTCTGTCAGCTCCCGATTTTCAACTGCCATTCAAGTTGGCAGTGGATGCTAGTGACCTCGGTGCTGGAGCCGTCCTCCTGCAAGAGGATGCATTAGAGGTGGAGCACCCAGTGTGCTACTTTTCTAAAAAGTTTGACAGGCATCAACTGCACTACTCTACTATAGAGAAGGAGGCGCTCGCTTTGGTTCTTGCCTTGAACCATTTTGATGTTTACGTGGGATCCTCCAGTTTACCCCTTGTTGTGTATACAGACCATAACCCTTTGGTTTTTCTTCGCAGCATGGTGAATTCGAATCATCGTTTGATGCGATGGAGTTTGTTCCTCCAGGCGTATAACTTGGATATTCGCCACATTCGTGGGAGGGACAACGTGCTAGCAGACGCCCTCTCACGATCGTAGTACCGGTGTTTGTGGTACCCGTTATCGCTGTTGTGGTAGAGGCCCTGACAGCTAAGGGGTCACAGTTGTTTTTTGTTTTGTTTATGGGTTGTTGTGTAGTGGTTGCCTCTTGGGCAACCAGTTTGGTGGGGGAGGTGTTATGTACTAGAGGCCTGGTCACTCCTGTGTCGCCAGGGCAGGCAGGTGAGGGCTGCCAATTAGCCAATTAGTGCTGATTGGTTACCTGCTGGGGAGCTTCAAAGGCAGACCCAGAAACACACATGCACGGTCTGTCCCTAGTGAAAGAGCTGTCAGGTTCTTACAGTCCTTGTCCGTTGGGTTACCAGTACATTAGTTTATAGTTATATTAGTAGTTCCTTGGTTTAGTAGCATTTTTGAGTTAGAGCACAGGGTTTTGGTGTTGATTACACATAGGTTGCGTACCCATGAGCCAGGGTCGTAACACAGTTTGATTAAGGGTCAATGGGAGGCATGTAGTATTGCACTTTACTTTACTTGCACTTTACTTGTTTACTTTTGTAGTGTTCAGATAACACTAATAACACAAACACAAAGCAGCATTCCTGCTGCATTTCACTACAACAGTAAATCAAAAGTGCAATAATAAATGATTTTGTTAAATGTATAAACTTGTATCCTGCTACTGCACAAAACATTCCTGAGTGCTTCATATCCATAACATGCATTTCAGTGTTATAATGTTTTGTTTAGTAGCAGGATAAAAGTTTATACATTTAACAAAATCATTTATTATTGCACTTTTGATTTACTGTTGTAGTGAAATGCAGCAGGGATGCTGCTTTGTGTTTGTTGAGCAGTGGGCTTTAAGTTCATACATTTATTTTATTAGAAGCCTTAATTATAATTGATCATTTTTGTATATATTTGGGGTTACAGCAATACTTTTAAATTCAGCTGTTTATAAATTCATAAAGTTGAAATTGCATTACTAAATGCATTTGAAATGGAATAAAAACAAAGTTACAACAAATTATAATTGTTTATATACCTTATTTATCACATCTGTGACTATTATGGGCTATTTGAGTGATGGGGTACTACTGGCGGGACTGCCGATAAACAATGCGGCCCCCCAGATTGATTGTGGACATTTTGTGGCCCTCACCATATACAAAGTTGCCCACCCCTGATCTAGAGACATAAATACCCCCATAAACACTAAGAAAGAAATTAAAAAGAAATTAAATACTCCATACATTCTCTCATGCTTTTTTTTTTTTTTTTTTTTTTTTATATCTCCTTGACCACCCTTGGATCAAGTATGTATAATCACTACTAATCACTACTGAAGTAGTCCTTTGTTATTACTCTGTCTAATATCAATTTTTTTCCATTTTTTCCTGTTTAAAACCACCGTTTTTGTTAATACGATTAGCTCATGCAATTGCCAGTTACCTCATCCCCTTACAGCTCCAACTTACCCGTTGTTAGTCTTCCAAGCCGTTTTAGTAACTTGCACACATAATCTAACCATCTAACTTCTCTATATATCTTCCTTTCTATTTTTATTCTAATCAGTCGCATTTTTATTTTATTTTATTTATTTATTTTTTCCTGAGCGTTATCGCGTCTCCTGTGCATTTCCTCCTCGTTCTATTCAGCCTGTGGCCTTTGCAGACACGACCTCTTTACACACCCCCTTTGAAAATGCCCCAACATCCCGCATGCCCAGCATGTCTGTCCTCTGATGGACTCTCTTTGAGCTCGCCACCCTTTGCCACATGATTTGGCCTTGTGTCCCAGTTCACCACATCTCCAGCAGTCTTTCGGCTGGTCTCCCACAGTTCCCGACAGGCTCCCACCTCTCCGATCCTCTCCGGGCAGGTCCTGCTTTATGGAGGAGAGAGGCACATACCTGTTCTTTCCAGCCGCCGCCCCTCGGGCTTGTTGTTGGGAGGGGCCTGGAAACTCACCCCTTCTGCGGTTTCCATCACCATGCCCTCGCTGCTCAGCTCCCCGTTCAGGTAACGGAGCAAGTGACATCTCTTGTTCACTGAGTCCCAGTTCTGCAGCACGGAACATAACTTCTAAAATTACATCACTCATGATCTCAGTCTGTTCCGCCAGTTCTCGTTCCAGCATTTCCCTCTCGTATGCGACTTGGTCAACCGCCAGCTGCTTCTCCACCAGTTTTCTACGGACTGTCTCATGTCTTTCGGACGCTTCCGTGAATGCTCTCTGTCTTTCTGGAGAGAGGCACGTCATCCTCTATTCCTCCACCCTGGCCCTCGCTGGCTGGCTCCTCGTCACCGGGCCACACCTCTCATTCTGGCTCTGGTGTTGGGGGACGTCTGGACAAGGGGAACTTGTGGGCTGTGGAAACTGTTCGTGTATATTCCCATACCTGCTGTCGGTCCCACGCATTGGCCACTCCATCGGTGTGCCCAACCCCTGTCCAGCCTCTGTTCCAGCCGTAAGGCCAGAGTGGACCTCCTGGGACAATGCCGCTCTCCTCCGTCGCTTTCTTTGTCCCTTGGTTAAATTGCAGTCACCTGCAATGGACACTCCAGCGGGGATCGGCTCTGGTTGGAGTAAAACAGTTGTCTCTGGTTCTCTCTCCTCAATGACCTCCTGTATTGGAATCAAAGTCATTATTCCAAGTCCCTCTGTCATACTGGTCACCTGAGGGAATTCCATCACATCCAAATCAATCAGATTAATTTCAGGTATCAATCTTTTATCAGGAGTGTCTGCAAAAATTGTCAGCATGCTGCCACTACCGTCATTATTTCTTTTCATTGCCCTTCATTCTTACTTTTTCTGTTTTTTTATTTGGTTATGCAGTCTATAACGACCTCCTTTTCTATACTTAAATACTATATACTATACTATATACTATATATGCTCTGTAAATACTATGTACAGATACCGAGATGGCACACCATGTACCTGTTTATTGCACTGTTGTTGTTATTTGATTCTTTAATATGTTGTACCACTGTATTTTTATTGGATTCTATTATATGTTGTACCACTGTATTGCACATCGTCGCGGGCAAGACCAGCCGCATTTCATTGTATACCTGTATGCCGTGACAATTAAAACTCTTGACTTGACTTGACTTGAAGGTTTTGTAAAGGCCTGAATATCTTTGGCCATTGCTTTTTCACTTTTATTGTGACATTTCCAGTCATTGAAATAGACAGATTGTCCACCTTTGCTATTGTTATTGCATCTAAACCTTTAGTTGCTCCTATCAATGTTTCACCAAGGTGAACCTGCTGTGTATTCAACATTCTCACCACTTTCAAACACTCCTGTAATTACCGTTTGGAAAAACAAGTTTATCTGTGTCTCAAACTATTTTTACCAACTTGAGTATAAAATCACTCACACTTTCAGATTTTTACCGGTGCAGACAGGGATTGATACATTTCTTATCATTCATACTTATACCAAGGCTTTCAATAGCCGTTATTCCCCAGTTGGTATCGAAATCGTCAGAGCCCCATCTGTCCTGCCGAGCACCTGTGCAGAAAGAAAGAAAAAATACACACACACTTAATATCAGTGGCATTTCCCTTTTCATTCCAACAATATTTTTACGTATTGGAAATGTCGGGCGTCTCTATACTAATATTTTTAGAGAGATTTGGTGTGGTTTATTTGAACATAATGACACAGCCTTAGCTTTGTTTTTGTCCGTTCGTCCAATCGGAAAACTGGATGTTCCAATCACTTGTGTGTTCCTCTCACACGATTCTCTGGTGAATACAAATTTGCATCAACCTCTCCCATCCGTTGGTACGTTGATGGCCCTCCTTTAGACAATGAGAATTAGTTCCACACAGCCTATCAATGTCTAACAATTCTGGTAAATATGGTCATTCATCTGTTCAAATTTCTTTTTGCCTTGATGAATTTGTCATTTTGATCTCATAATATACTTTAAATGACAACATCAGCTTAATGACTATATGTAAATGTAATATTAACCTCTCCTTCTTGCTTTCTCTGTTTTGCTTCTCAAACCCTACTATGGAAATCAAAATTTTACTTCTCCCTGCATTACTTTCAACATTTAAATCTTAACATTTCATCACATACTTCATACAGCATCATTTTCATTATTCATTAACACATTTCCCCCTACAACACCAAAAATCTTGGTGTTGACCTCTTCCTCCAACTGCTACCAAGGGAAAAATTTATTTTTAGCGGTTTAGACCACCAAACCCTTGACCGTTATATAGCCCAGTCGTCCACGTCATAATCTCATAGACGTCCGCACCATACCACAGCAATATCCCCCACAGACCCTTGACTTCTCAAAGGCCTGCCATTACTCAGCCCAAAGCATTTTCCCTTCAGTTTTGAACCCGAACGAAAACACCCCAGGCCCCGATTTCAAGGAATATCACAAACACTGACCCACACTCACACACATAATAACGCTTCTATCCAACTAATACCACACACAACCTGACGTAAAGCCAACCCTGTTTCCAAGGACCCTAACAGGAGGGGGGATTTAGGGGACTGACACCTTGTCTAAATGAAAAAATACATACCCCATTCCCACGCTTCAACTATCTCAAACAAACCCCAAACTAATGTAAAACCATCCCCTTCATAACCAACCCTTCTGGACTTCATATACCCAGTCGAAACATACATCCCACACCCAAGGCTGAACATTACCCCCAGGGCCAGTCAGGGAGATGGAGGGGCCTCTAAATGAAAAAAAACATCCTAGACCCAACTTAGCAGTCCACCACCTGAACTGGAAATGGTTAGCAGCGTACCCACAACCACTCGAAGGGCAAGCATTGGAGGAGGGGAGGGAGGGAGAGACACAGGGAGAGACAGAGGGAGGGGGAGAGGGGGGAGGGAGAGAGGGATGGAGGGGGAGAGGGGGGGGGGGGACGGAGGCGGGGGGGAGAGACACAGGGAGAGACAGAGGGAGGGGGAGAGGGGCGAGATTGAGGGACGGAGGGGGGGGGGGAGAGACAAAGGAAGGAGGGGAGAGAGAGAGATGGAGGGACGGAGGGGGGGGGGGGGAAGAGACAGAGGGAGGAGGGGGGGGCGGGGCCTCCCAAATGAATAATAACACTATCAAAAATAAAAAATTATCTAGCAGACCTTACCGTCTCACCTGGTCCAGTTTACTAACAGGGCATTAAACACTATTATCAGCATTTGCTGCATAACTTTAACTTAAATGTAACCCTACTTTAATAAGACTAACGGTTTCTGCATGGAGTTCCTAAAAGCTACCACTATACCTTAAGCCTTACTGTAGAGGCACTCTAACCTGAATAATCCCCTTTGTGAACCCGGGAGCTCAACAGAGTCAGATACCACAGGGAAGTCTTGATGTAAACAGGAAAGGAGGGAGACATGCAGGGAGGGAGGGAGGGAGGCAGGGAGGGAGGGAGGGAGAGAGAGGAAGGGAGGGAGGGAGAGAGAGGAAGGGAGGGAGGGACGGAGGGAGGGAGAGAGAGGAAGGGAGGGAGGGAGAGAGAGGAAGGGAATGGGGGAGGGAGGGATGGAGGGAGAGAGGGGGGAGGGAGGGAGGGATGGAGGGAGGGAGAGAGGGAGGCAGGGAGAGAGGGAGGGAGGGAGAGAGGGAGAGAGGGAGGGAGGGAGGGAGGGAGGGAGGGAGAGAGAGGAAGCGAGGGAGGGACGGAGGGAGGGAGAGAGAGGAAGGGAGGGAGGGAGAGAGAGGAAGGGAATGGGGGAGGGAGGGAGGGATGGATGGAGGGAGGGAGGGAGAGAGGGAGGGAGGGAGGGAGAGAGAGGAAGGGAGGGAGATAGAGGAAGGGAGGGAGGGAGAGAGAGGAAGGGAATGGGGGAGGGAGGGAGGGATGGATGGAGGGAGGGAGGGAGGGAGGGAGGGAGGGAGGGAGGGAGGGAGGGAGGGAGGGAGGGAGGGGAAGGGAGGGAGGGATGGAGGGAGGGAGAGAGAGGAAGGGAGGGACGCAGGAGAGAAGGATAATGGGGGAGGGAGGGATGGAGGGAGGGAGAAGAGGGAGACACGCAGGAGAGAAGGATAATGGGGGGGGGGGGGCATGCAGCCGCTTCACAACACCCAACGTCGCTGTTCACTCCACTCGTCCTGATCAACACTGTTCACCCTTTACTGGTCCCTGCCCCAACAAAAAGCTCAACTACATTTCCCATAATCCATCTCCCTTATACTGACGGCACCGTGGCGTGCATGCGCAGACCGACACATACCATCTACACGTTCTAACCATAACAGCCTCCTCATACACTGCTTAGTATTGGTTTAAAACATTTAGTAAAGTCACAAACAACCACACACTCATCCGTCCAGTTTTTCCCCACTACTGCCATCATACTGGGCTAACAATAGATATAGATTGATAACCAAACATGTATATACATTCGTTCTTCATCCGCCATTACACAAAACGGAAAAAACGATAAAAACTACACATTTTAAAATGGTCGCTACACAAAACGGGAAAAACGATAAAAACTACACATTTTAAAATGGTCGCCACAGGGCTTGTGGCGACCAACTGCTACCAAGGGAAAAATAATTTTTTTGCGGTTTAGACCACCAAACCCTTGACCGTTATATAGCCCAGTCGTCCACGTCATAATCTCATAGACGTCCGCACCATACCACAGCAATATCCCCCACAGACCCTTGACTTCTCAAAGGCCTGCCATTACTCAGCCCAAAGCATTTTCCCTTCAGTTTCGAACCTGAACGAAAACACCCCAGGCCCCGATTTCAAGGAATATCACAAACACTGACCCACACTCACACACATAATAACGCTTCTATCCAACTAATACCACACACAACCTGACGTAAAGCCAACCCTGTTTCCAAGGACCCTAACAGGAGGGGGGATTTAGGGGACTGACACCTTGTCTAAATGAAAAAATACATACCCCATTCCCACGCTTCAACTATCTCAAACAAACCCCAAACTAATGTAAAACCATCCCCTTCATAACCAACCCTTCTGGACTTCATATACCCAGTCGAAACATACATCCCACACCCAAGGCTGAACATTACCCCCAGGGCCAGTCAGGGAGATGGAGGGGCCTCTAAATGAAAAAAAACATCCTAGACCCAACTTAGCAGTCCACCACCTGAACTGGAAATGGTTAGCAGCGTACCCACAACCACTCGAAGGGCAAGCATTGGAGGAGGGGAGGGAGGGAGAGACACAGGGAGAGACAGAGGGAGGGGGAGAGGGGGGAGGGAGAGAGGGATGGAGGGGGAGAGGGGGGGGGGGGGGGGCGGAGGCGGGGGGGAGAGACACAGGGAGAGACAGAGGGAGGGGGAGAGGGGCAAGATTGAGGGACGGAGGGGGGGGGGGGAGAGACAAAGGAAGGAGGGGAGAGAGAGAGATGGAGGGACGGAGGGGGGGGGGGGAAGAGACAGAGGGAGGAGGGGGGGGGCGGGGCCTCCCAAATGAATAATAACACTATCAAAAATAAAAAATTATCTAGCAGACCTTACCGTCTCACCTGGTCCAGTTTACTAACAGGGCATTAAACACTATTATCAGCATTTGCTGCATAACTTTAACTTAAATGTAACCCTACTTTAATAAGACTAAAGGTTTCTGCATGGAGTTCCTAAAAGCTACCACTATACCTTAAGCCTTACTGTAGAGGCACTCTAACCTGAATAATTCCCTTTGTGAACCCGGGAGCTCAACAGAGTCAGATACCACAGGGAAGTCTTGATGTAAACAGGAAAGGAGGGAGACACGCAGGGAGGGAGGGAGGGAGGGAGGCAGGGAGGGAGGGAGGGAGAGAGAGGAAGGGAGGGAGGGAGAGAGAGGAAGGGAGGGAGGGAGGGACGGAGGGAGGGAGAGAGAGGAAGGGAGGGAGGGAGAGAGAGGAAGGGAATGGGGGAGGGAGGGATGGAGGGAGAGAGGGGGGAGGGAGGGAGGGAGGGAGGGAGAGAGGGAGGCAGGGAGAGAGGAAAGGGAGGGAGGGAGAGAGGGAGGGAGGGAGGGAGGGAGGGAGGGAGGGAGGGAGGGAGGGAGGGAGGGAGGGAGGGAGGGAGGGAGGGAGGGAGGGAGGGAGGGAGGGAGGGAGAGAGAGGAAGGGAGGGAGGGACGGAGGGAGGGAGAGAGAGGAAGGGAGGGAGGGAGAGAGAGGAAGGGAATGGGGGAGGGAGGGATGGAGGGAGAGAGGGGGGAGGGATGGGAGGGAGGGAGGGAGAGAGGGAGGCAGGGAGAGAGGGAGGGAGGGAGGGAGGCAGGGAGGGAGGGAGAGAGAGGAAGGGAGGGAGGGAGAGAGAGGAAGGGAGGGAGGGACGGAGGGAGGGAGAGAGAGGAAGGGAGGGAGGGAGAGAGAGGAAGGGAATGGGGGAGGGAGGGATGGAGGGAGAGAGGGGGGAGGGAGGGAGGGATGGAGGGAGGGAGAGAGGGAGGCAGGGAGAGAGGGAGGGAGGGAGGGAGAGAGGGAGGGAGGGAGGGAGGGAGGGAGGGAGGGAGGGAGGGAGGGAGGGAGGGAGGGAGGGAGGGAGGGAGGGAGAGAGAGGAAGCGAGGGAGGGACGGAGGGAGGGAGGGAGAGAGAGGAAGGGAGGGAGAGAGAGGAAGGGAGGGAGGGAGAGAGAGGAAGGGAATGGGGGAGGGAGGGATGGAGGGAGAGAGGGGGGAGGGAGGGAGGGAGAGAGGGAGGCAGGGAGAGAGGGAGGGAGGGAGGGAGAGAGGGAGGGAGGGAGGGAGGGAGGGAGGGAGGGAGGGAGGGAGGGAGGGAGGGAGGGAGGGAGGGAGGGAGGGAGGGAGGGAGGGAGGGAGGGAGGGAGAGGAAGCGAGGGAGGGACGTAGGGAGGGAGAGAGAGGAAGGGAGGGAGAGAGAGGAAGGGAGGGAGGGAGAGAGAGGAAGGGAATGGGGGAGGGAGGGAGGGATGGATGGATGTATGGAGGGAGGGAGGGAGAGAGGGAGGGAGGGAGGGAGAGAGAGGAAGGGAGGGAGAGAGAGGAAGGGAGGGAGGGAGAGAGAGGAAGGGAATGGGGGAGGGAGGGAGGGATGGATGGAGGGAGGGAGGGAGGGAGGGAGGGAGAGAGGGAGGGAGGGAGGGAGGGAGGGAGGGAGGGAGGGAGGGAGGGAGGGAGGGAGGGAGGGAGGGAGGGAGGGAGGGAGGGAGGGAGGGAGGGAAGGGAGGGAGGGGAAGGAAGGGAGGGACGGAGGGAGGGAGGGAGGGAGGGAGGGAGGGAGAGGAAGGGAGGGAGGGATGGAGGGAGGGAGAGAGAGGAAGGGAGGGACGCAGGAGAGAAGGATAATGGGGGAGGGAGGGATGGAGGGAGGGAGAAGAGGGAGACACGCAGGAGAGAAGGATAATGGGGGGGGGGGGCATGCAGCCGCTTCACAACACCCAACGTCGCTGTTCACTCCACTCGTCCTGATCAACACTGTTCACCCTTTACTGGTCCCTGCCCCAACAAAAAGCTCAACTACATTTCCCATAATCCATCTCCCTTATGCTGACGGCACCGTGGCGTGCATGCGCAGACCGACACATACCATCTACACGTTCTAACCATAACAGCCTCCTCATACACTGCTTAGTATTGGTTTAAAACATTTAGTAAAGTCACAAACAACCACACACTCATCCGTCCAGTTTTTCCCCACTACTGCCATCATACTGGGCTAACAATAGATATAGATTGATAACCAAACATGTATATACATTCGTTCTTCATCCGCCATTACACAAAACGGAAAAAACGATAAAAACTACACATTTTAAAATGGTCGCTACACAAAACGGGAAAAAACGATAAAAACTACACATTTTAAAATGGTCGCCACAGGGCTTGTCGCCACGGCGCTTCCTGTTAAAAATGGTTGCCACAGCGCCCTGTCCAAAATGGTCGCCACGGCGCTCTGTCCAAAATGGTCGCCACGGCGCTTCCTGTTTAAAATGGTCGCCACAGCGCCCTGTCCAAAATGGTCACCACGGCGCTCTGTCCAAAATGGTCGCCACGGCGCTTCCTATTTAAAATGGTCGCCACGGCGCCCTGTCCAAAATGGTCGCCACGGCGCCCTGTCCAAAATGGTCGCCACGGCGCTTCCTGTTTACAAATGAAGTTGCTTCAGTAGCATATCGCGAGATTTACCGAGAGTTCCACCATGCTACATCGTTAGCACAGGTAGCTTAGCTTATTAGGTTCGTTAGCTTAGCATTGCTAGCTCAATTAGCTTAGCCCAACCATATCATTGCCTGTTAGCCTAGCGTGGCTAGTTAGCTTAGCTTAGCATCAACCATATCATTGCCCGTTAGCCTAGCGCGGCTAGTTAGCTTAGCTTAGCATCAACCACGCCACCCTTAATAATGTCCCCTAAACGGCCTATTGTCCCGTTGTTTCGAGTGCCACAACACACCGCGACGTTAGCGCAACACAGTTCTACCCCGCAACAGAACTTTAATCTCATTTAAGCGCTAGTTTACAGATCATATACAATCATCTTTACATTACCCCGCTCGTCCGTTTTCTCCGCCTGGCCGAAATATACAGTATATTAAACCCAACGCTCCCAAAGTCCCCTCGGCCGGACATTTCCAGTGACGACATCAGTTTCCAAAACATCGCTCCATTTGACTTCTATTACATTAAACAACAACCTTAAAACCACCGAATTCAAAAATTCCAACGTACACTACACATCCCCGTGGCTCCATCACACTCCCGATTCATTCAATATACTTGATATCACGACGCCACGTCCACTTTTAACCCTGCTCGCCCCCGCGGCTAACTTAGCAGCTAACCATGCTGCGTTCCAACGGCCCTCGAAAAAATGAACATTCTTCACAACGGACCCTCCTATATTGTTTCTCCGCGGCTGTTGGTCACTAAAATTTCATAACGATACAAAAATAACTTACACACATTGGCACTCACTCATAACCTCTAGCAGACATTCATCAATCATATATGTAGCAAAACACATTGTCCTGGTTATACACAGTCTATTCATCCGGCAACAATCGTCCTCAGTGCTTGTTTATTGCATTTCTTAACCTAAACAACGCCCGTATCATACAACTCTTCCCTATGTCCTAACCATAAGTGCAGATAGCTGATCAGTTAATTAAGTACTCCTTATTATTCCTATACTAAACAGGCGTTTGAAAACATCGCCCCGCCCTTTCGGATATTTCGCTCCAATTCAGCAGAATAATCGTACAGAGACTTGACCCAAGAGGATCTCTCAAATCGGCGCTTGCAGTCCCTCTGTGCTCTCAGCGAGGCTTCAATCTCCCGATAGTCTTACATCATTCTCCCATCTAAGAATATTCCCTCCCGTGATTTGATCATAACTCGCAAATCACGGTCGAATTGTTTCGATGCTTTTGTACATTTTTGAATTAATTGCGACGTCTCCCAAAAATCAATTGTCACGCACATCGACTTAAAGCTATGTCTCTTTTTGACGGACTGGCACGAGTAACCTTAGGCCTGCGGGCGCACGATCCCACCTAGAATAGTCTTAGCTTTACCTTCCTCACCGACTATCATCCTATTGTTTAATAGAGGGTTTGCAATTCATCACACTGTATGACCCTCTTCCCACCCCACGGGGCGAACTCCGAGCGCGGGCACGTTTGCCGTGGAGTGGGCCGAGTTGTCATACTAGCACCCTCACTCTTAAACAACACCATTTTAATCAGTCATGTTACCAATCCCTGATTGGTTTTCCCTATCCACATGCTAGCTGCCCTGTTCCTACGCAGAACGACTAGCAATGCAGATTCACGTCAACCCATTGTACTAATCCTAGGTTTCCTAACCGAACACACCTTAATTCCCTAATCTATCTCTGTGCCCCACAGTGATCGCGCGGTCGAGACCAGAGCCAAGGTTGTAAATATTGGTCTCTGGTGTCTGCCGACATAAACACTTTTCCGGTCTAGCACAGTAACTATTCATAGCAACCCCCATTCGGAGACTGCTCGTCCTCCACCAATATAGACGCCCCATCTTCCTCACTTACCTACAAACCCGCTGTCCTTGGCTGATGAGGTGAAGAAAACAGTCGTAGAGGCGTCGAAGACAGGGAGAGAACCTCTCGGTCCTTCGAGAAGTAGCTTTCGTCATCTTCAATCGGCTTCGTTCGAATCCAGCACGGGGCACGGCGCCATTTGAAGTAATCATTCATTAATATCTATCATCTCTCTGATCGTATAGTGGAATTCCCCGTCTCTCTGTGTTGTCATTTCAATTTGGGTTCGGTTGCAGGAAGGAAGCACGGACGAGATGTTTTGAATAAAGCAGCTGTGTTTATTCCATTCCAAATAAACACAAACTAAATGAATCAAAGTACTGGATTTACTTTCTATATCTAAAATCATCGTCTTCGGTTTGGCTGTCGGTTCATGTCCTCTGATCGGCTGGTGCCGAGCTCAGAGCGTCTTCTCCGGTTTGGTTGTCTTGGCAACACGAGGCCCGTCCTTTGTTTGCTGCTGGTTGGCAAGGCAACCCTGGTTTTCCGTGATCTCAGAGCTGGGAGCGCTCGTTTTGTCTTCTCTCTCTCATCGTCTTCCCAGCGTCTGTAGATAAAGACAATTCTCTGCCCCTTTTTCCCGTGTCGTCCTGGTGACGATAGCTAGGGGCGTCACTGTTTTCTATTGGCTTAACGTGATATCGGCCATTTTGTATCCTTAAAGGCACAGATCCTATTTACATCTAGGACTATTTTAAGTATTTCGTTCCCTTATATGGAAGTTTTACAGTTCTCGAGACCCTCTGTCCTTAAACAGAAATAGCATACGTGGCTTCTTGATTTAACAGATTAAAAGTACTTGGTCCCGGTTTTCTTATCCTTTATCATTAAGAGATTTATTCTTTATTTTGACTACAGTTTCTAACAGTCTTTCCTTGAGTTATGTCCACATGTAACTTTGTACTTAAACCTTTTATTATTTGTTAATCATACTGGTTGTATTCCTATTCTCTAAAGTAATCTTTAACCTTGTTTTATTGATCTGCTCAAACTTAGTTATTCTATATAAGTTAAAGTGGTATTTTTAGCTTAGTTGAACACTAAGTATCTTATTTAGTTTTATGTCAAGTTGATTAGTCTTTAGATTGCTTATATATTATTCTCTGGTTAACTGTTCTCTAATCTTTTAGGCAATTAGTTTTCTCCTTTTCACCTACTCAGGCATTCTAACTTATTTGCTAATGTGATTATATCAGTTGTAGCCAAATTTACCTCTTAATAGATCAATATGTTTTCTTGTTCTAGTACATTCTAAGTTATTATTCTCTGGTCCTTGCTGAACCCAGATCTGTTTCTCACAGGCCCTTTTCTCAGGATTAATGATTGTTTCAGCTTCTCTAATACCATAAACACAAGGCCAGACCCTTACGTTGACCTAAGGCCGTATCCTCTGAGATAATCTACTGACCTCCGTCCCAACTGAGTTCCTTTTGAGTGTCTTTATGGTTTTAACTTCCTTATCTGACAAACCCCATCTGTTCTAAAGATAATAAAAGACTTGGTATCCTTCTACTTTTAGAATGTGTGCTTGGGCGGGGGAAGGTATTTCTACCACAGTGGCCTGTTTTATCTGTTACTGCTATCTTTAGGCATTGTGCCAAATCTACCGACACCCACTTTACCTCCTGAGCCACTGTGTAGGATTGCACATTTCCTTGGGAGAAGACATATTTTATTTTGACAATACACAACACTGGTTTACCTAAATTCAGTAAAGTCTTAAACCATACTTTTCTAAATAATCACCTTACATGCTATTTACACTTTGACATGTCAGATGAACTTTAGCTTCTCACCTCTGTGTTTAAACAGCTGTGTGGCCACCTAACCATGTGACTTGGACTTTAACACTTCCTGAGGCCAAATCATTCTCTGTCCCCCAGGAGGCCCTGAATCTTCACATTCTAATCTGATCTATGATTTTAATTGTGTATGTTTCCTTTGAAGCTGTTGGCAACACAGTGGCTACTATATTCACAAGACTATGTCATCTCCTATCCTCTTGTCTAGTGATCTCAGCTGTATCCAAATGAACCATAATATGCTTCCTGTGGCTCAGTCACCTGAGAATTTACTTTAAACCTTTATCTTGAGTTCCAAAATGGAAGGTAACACTGCTTATTTAAGAATAATATAATTTAACACGGGTAAATTATACCACAAACCACTCTTCGGTGGTTCATAAACCACTGTACAACCGTTGATACGGTACATACCATAACCAACCATTAAATATTCATAAACATTTTAATTTTAAAATTTAAAAAATAAATTTCATAGGGTACTTCCGTGTACTTCATAACATAAATTACTGCGTTACTTAGCTCAATTCATACATAATATAAACAACATTCAACCCGCTTTTAATATTCATCAAAATAAAAATAATCTTTTTTATTTTGAATTTTTTTTAAAGACTTCTTCATGTATTTTGTACATTTTACACTTTCCCACTCTTGGGCACCTGTTATCCCCCTTCTGATATTTATCAGACATCGCTTACCAGGATAATTTTCCCACTGGCTTCTAGTAGGGGAGCCACATTCTGGCTTCTAAAAGGGAGAGGGGGGTCACTGGTCACCTGCCAACTTCGACCTCTTCTCTCAGGGACGGTGCAGATTTAGAGAGGGTACTGAGAGAGTGCTGTCACTCAATAGGGGCGTGACCCCTGCTGTATGGCCTGTCAGTTTAGCCAGGTCTTCCCTCGGATGACAGTTGCGTAGACTTTGGTGGGGGTGATGAGACCTCCACTATGGCGATGCCACGGATGTTGAGAAGGGTGTGCTGTCTCCTACAGCAGTTGTTGGCCCGACACCCGTTGACCACCGGAATGGTGGTAGAGGTTGTGTTGCCTCTCTCCGATGTCCGCCTGGTAGTTGATAAGGGCTCAACCCCCTCGTTTGATGACATCCGGACAGTTGATACGGCCTTGGAGCCCTCTTGCTGACAGCCGGAGCAGGTCAGATGAGAAGGCTGTCCTCTCCCGTAGATTGCCTGGCGTTTGGGTCTCTCTCGCTCCCCCTCCAAGTCCTCAGAACCTGGTCACTGTGTTTGCCGGAACTCTCAATGCTCGAGAGCTAGGCTTCTCCCGGATCCCTTGGTACCCGCAGTGTTATGGTACCCAATGGAAGCTCTGGGTAGACACTGACCAGTGCCTTGGATTGTCCATACCGATGGACTCCTTGGTTTCCCCCGCACCACTCTTTGAAGAATCCTGACAACTAATCTCCCCTCAGCGTCCTGCAGTGGATTATATCGCTTTGGTGGACAACGCTGGTTACTTTATCACAACAATTGATTGAAACTCCAAACTTTTCTCCCTCAGACACATTTTTTGTTGACAACTTATTTTCCAAATTACTATTTATGTGCTGTTATTCTTTTTGTTAGCGCTTTACGATTTGCCCCGCGACTGTAAAGCGCTTTACAAATAAAACCTATTATTATTATTTTTGGCTTCTGTATGTTATTATTAGAGGTGGGCATAGATAAAAAAATGTAATCTAGATGAATCGATCTGCAATCCTGGATTTAATCTAGATTAATCTAGATTAAAATGGCAAAAAAAAAAAAAAAAGTCTGCCGAAGGCATTCAAAATATGTGTGTTCTACCGAAATAATGACCAGAAGTAAGTCCTTACTTTTTCTTTCCTCCTTACGTTTCTCAGGCCAGGTGGCCCATTACACCATGAGCCCATCTCCCGTTTCCAAAATGCATTACAGACTGTTTGAAAAAGCTGTTTTGCTATGATAATTGGTAATGAAATATCAAAATAATGTTCAATAAGATGTAGGCTACTTGTGTTTAATAAGTTGTTTTATTCAGAAGTTAACACAAATAAATAATATTACCAGTACAGAACAGTACAGTATCTAGCACACTCTCAGGAGCAAAACAGAAAGAAGCATTTCAAACTTGATCTATGTGACATGGCTTGACTCAATCAGTCCAATCTCTATTTCTCCTTCTTCCACCAGTCACTCAGGCAGACCAGCTTGTTTTATGTAGCGGTGTCTACTTATAGTGCCTATAATATTTTCCCCGTTGGGTGCCAGACAGGGTCAAACCCTGCCAATGCAAATCAAATTACCTTTTTAATTGGTTAATTAGGCCTATAGCTCTGGCATAAGACTGTACCACATAAAGGTAGACAAATAATTTAATTAATAGTAGGCCTAGGTTTTATCCCCTCACAGCGTTTTTCAGAGCTTACTTAATACAGATAGTCTTGCTTCCCCAATCACACACATCATAAAGGTGACACATCCGCCCAGAGTGCTACAGTCTGAGTCCAATGAACAGAGAAGGCAGTGAGCCAGCCCTAGCCTACTTTTCACTTATCAGTTAATTTTACAGGTCCCCTATTAACCCCGACGTGCCACTCATACAACCTGCCCGACAGACGGGAAAATTCTCCCAGCTTGCCGGTATCTAAGAAAAGAAAAGAAAAATAATAAACAAAAGATTATTTTCATATTTTATCAATGTTAGTATTCAATTTCCTATATAATCACAATTTTCCACTTCATCGGTTTCTCACTTTCCCTGTTCCTATTGTTAGTCTTCGCATGTCTATATTCCTCTCATTTATGTAATAATCGTAAAAAAATGTATTAGTCTTTGGCTCACTTATTGTGAAATATCTAATACCTGCCTGTAATTGAATGGCCCTGGTACAACCCTTAGCCGTGACTGTGGTCCACCCCAATCATTCCTTCCTTGCATAGGGGGTCTCAGAAACTCAACCCCCCTGCCGTGCATGTCCCTGTGCCATTGCTGCTCAGATCCTCGTCTGAGTAACAGAGCATGTCTCATTTCTTGGTCATACAGCCAACTGTCTTTCCACCAAGTCTGCGGACTGCCTCACCTCGGGAGAGACATGATTGCCTCTCTTTCTCCGCCCCGGTGCTAGCCGTCTGGCTCCTTGTCACTAGGTGTCTCGCGTCGACTTGGTTCTGTTGCTGGGAGGGACCTGGGCAGTGGGAATTTATGTGCTGAGGATTTAGAGAATGACACAAGAGGCTTATGGCGGGGACTGAGGATGATAACTGACTACAAAGTCAGCGCCCCCTCAATGGGGAGCGACGACGCCTCTCTCGCGGACAAACTCAACTCTTTCTACGCTCGGTTTGGTGCAGACAGTGGCGCCGCTAGCTCAACGGCTAGTGACGTCACTGGCGCGTCAGCTGTTGTGGAGGGGCATCCGTGGGGGGGCGGGGACGCTCTCTCATTGTCGGTACACAGTGTGAGAAGAGCATTTATGCAGGTGAACACCAGAAAAGCTGCTGGCCCAGACGGAATAACAGGACGCATACTTAAGTCCTGTGCTAACCAGCTAGCCCCTGTGTTCACCGCCATATTTACTCGATCCCTGGCGGAGTCAGTGGTACCCGCCTGCTTCAAGATGTCTACCATCAATCCCTGTACCAAAGAAAACCTCCCCAACATGTCTCAATGACTACAGACCGGTGGTACTCACCTCTGTGGCCATGAAATGTTTTGAGAGGCTGGTCAAGGATCACATTTGTGCCTCCCTCCCCAGTGGTATGGACCCTATGCAATTTGCACAGGCCAAACAGGTCCACTGATGATGCGGTCTCCCAAGTACTGCACAGCACCCTCTCTCACCTTGACCGCCAGAAGGGGGGCTATGTGAGACTGTTGTTCATTGACTACAGCTCAGCATTCAACACCATAGTCCCCACCAGACTGGTGGACAAGCTGATCGAGCTGGGTCTGAGCTCCGCTCTGAGCGCCTGGATACTGGACTTTCTGAGCGAAAGGCCCCAGGCGGTCAGGGTGGGGGGTCAGACCTCCAACACCATCACCCTGAGCATCGGGTCCCCCCAGGGCTGTGTTCTGAGCCCCCTGCTGTACTCACTATACACACATGACTGTGTGGCCAAGTTCAGCTCCAACTCCATAGTGAAGTTTGCGGACGACACAGTGGTGGTGGGGCTGATCTCGGACAACGACGAGAAGACCTACCGGGAGGAGGTTGAGGTACTGGAACGCTGGTGCCAGGACAACAGCCTGCTCCTGAACATTGGTAAAACCAAGGAGCTGATCATGGATTATAGGAGAGGACAGCAGGAGACACACACACCACTGAGGATAAACGGGGCTACCGTGGACAGGGTGAGCAGCTTTAAGTACCTGGGGGTCCACATCTCAGAGGATCTGACATGGACAACACACATAGACTCAGTCGTAAAAAAGGCGAAGCAGCGCCTCTACCACCTGAGACAGTTAAGGAAGTTCAGAGTATCTGGGAAGATACTCCAGTCCTTCTACTCCGGAGCTGTAGAGAGCATCTTGACTGGAAACATCACTGCCTGGTATGGAAACAGCACGGCACAGGACAAGAAGGCCCTACAGAGAGTGGTGCGCTCAGCCGAGCGTACTACAGGTATTGCACTACCACCCCTGCAGGTTCTATACAAAAGAGGTGCAAATCCAGAGCCTGCAGAATAATGAAAGACCCTCACCACCCCAACAACAGCCTGTTCATGCTGCTGAGGTCAGGCAGACGCCTGCGAACACCAGCTACTAGGACAGAGAGACTTCGGCTCAGCTTCTTCCCCCAGGCCATCAGAGCCTTGAACACTGAACTCTCCACACACAAGCACACATGAGCACACCCGACACACACACTGTACACGCTCACACACTAGCAGCCACTTTAACATGAGAAAGCACACTCATGCTGCACACGCCCACACTTATGGCCACTAAGGAAAGGTCACTTTAAGAATAGTATAGTATAACTTGAGACTGTATAATATAGCATGTACAGAAAGACCCAGTGCCTCATCCGTAGCTAACAGTGTATTGCACTACCACAGGACCTAGCATGTCCTACCATGCTCTGTAAATAACTTATGTACATATACCAATATGCCCTACTCTGTTTACTTGTTTTATTGCACAATGTCGTTCTATTGGATTCTATTATATGTTATTACTATTGTATTATGCACATTGTTGCGGGCAAGACCACCCGCATTTCATTGTATACTTGTATGCCGTGACAAATAAAACTTTTGACTTGACTTGTACTCCTGGGTTGTTCTGTGGACACTGTCGTGACATGTGTCCTCTTCCTCCGCAGTCCCAGCACACAGGTATCCAGGAACCCTGCTGTGGTTGGTATCCTCCAGGTCCCTCTCTCCGATATCCATTTTGGCCCCGGGCCACCCAACCAGATCTTCTCTGGTCTTGCTGGTGCATTGGGCCCGGGCCCCTGGGTTCCTCTGTTGCCAGTACATAGATACCTTCCTGTGACTGGGTTCCCTGTGATTGGGTTACCTGTGGCTGGGTTACCTGTGGCTGGATTTCCTGTACAATGGCCTGTACATTTTCCACTACTTTCCTGGGCTCGGACGCCTGGATATGTAGCTGTACCTGCCACTCCCTTGGTCCCTCCAGCTCCTGTCCAGTATCTGTCCCAGCCATAAGGCCAGGGTTGTGTTGGGGAAAATGTGTATATGAGGTGAACTAGTTTAATATGGGTCAACTAAGCAGTACTGAAAGACGGTCTGGCTGATGTTCTTAAAACAACTTGGAGATAGGCAGATGGACATTTCAGTACATCATATCGTGTGCTCTAATCTTGTGTACATCATATCTTGTTCTTTTCTCTCTTTCATACATACACACACACATTTAATCTTTTCTCTCTTTAATCTTTTCTCTCTTTTACACACATACATATACACACACACATTTAATCTTTTCTCTCTTTAATCTTTTCTCTCTTTTACACACATACATATACACACACACATCTAATCTTTTCTCTCTTTAATCTTTTCTCTCTTTCATACATACACATATACACACACACATCTCACTAATCTTGCATCTCTCTTCGATGTTAAATCTATGTTCTTCTTAATGTCTTTATCTCTCTTCGATGTTCTTAATGTTTTTATCTCTCTTCGATGTTAAATCTATGTTCTTCTTAATGTCTTTATCTCTCTTCGATGTTCTTAATGTTTTTATCTCTCTTCGATGTTAAATCTACGTGTCATCTTAATGTACGTCATGTCATATCTGATATGATATGACACGTCATCATATCTGTCATGTGGGGGCAGGACTGAGAGGGGATTTAGGGGACAAGCAGAGGGATTGAGAGGTTAGAGTGTTTTTCTTCAACTGTGGTGACCGTCTGATGATCCATAGCTTCTGCTGTTAAAACTTTCTTTCATTAAACAAATTGCCTGTTGAAATTGGAAATATCGTCTCCTGCTGTGTTAAACAACCATCAGCCACAACATTTTGGTTCCCTGATGGTCTAGTGGTTAGGATTCGGCGCTCTCACCGCCGCGGCCCGGGTTCGATCCCCGGTCAGGGAACCAAATGGTACCCAGACTACTCTAAACACACACACATATATATTAATATCAATATCAACTCAATAACCCAGTGAGACAACAGTCCCACTCAACCCCAACACCAAAGTTAACCCAAAAAACAAACAACAACACTTCATACTACACAACATTCCCCACACAATATTACCCTGAGAGAGCATATGTGTGAGAAAGAAAATGTTATATAGAGCGAGAGAGAGAGTGTTGACCGTTCGACTAACATGCACACTGTGGTGCGATATATATTCCCTACATTTACATTTACATTTAGTCATTTAGCTGACGCTTTTATCCAAAGCGACTTACAAGTTCTGTGCGACAAGACAGCAAGAAGGGTATAACTCTATCAGCTGAGTAACAATGTTCATCAAAGTGTTGCGTGTTACAGTGTAGGTTAGTTTATTAGGACAAGTGCATGACATTAAGGTTAGTCGGGGTTAGATTTTTTTTTTTATCATTTCAGATAATGGTTGAAGAAGTGCGTCTTTAGTCGACGGCGAAAGATTGGACGGGATTCGGCTGTCCTAACTGGGATGGGTAGTTCATTCCACCATTGTGGGGCAAGGACTGAGAATAGGCGGCTTCTCTTTGATGACCCTCCGGGAGCTTGGATAGGAGTAGATCTGAGGCGGCCAGAAGATGCAGAGCGTAGGGGTCTTGAGGGTGTGTAGTTAGAGACCATTGACCGGAGGTAGGCGGGAGCGGTTCCCTTTGCCGCACGGTATGCTAGGTCGAGGGCCTTGAAGCGGATACGTGCAGCAATGGGGAGCCAGTGCAGGTCCCTAAGAAGTGGGGTGACATGGGCCGACTTCGGTAGGTTTGAGATCAGGCGGGCCGCTGCGTTTTGAATGAGTTGAAGAGGCTTGGTGGCAGTGGCCGGGAGGCCAGCTAGCAGTGCGTTGCAGTAGTCGAGGCGGGAGATGACTGTTGATTGGACGAGGAGTTGGGTGGCTTCTTTTGTCAGGAAGGGGCGTATCCTTCTGACGTTGCTCAGGAGGAATCTGCAGGTTCTGGTTGTCGCTGCGATGTGAGCAGAGAAGTTCAGCTGGTCATCGAGGACAACACCAAGGTTCTTGGCGGTCGGCGACGCGGTCACAGCTGCATTCTCGACTGTGATGGAGAGGTCGGTCAGGGGGGAGGATTTGGCCGGCAGGTGGAGCAATTCTGTTTTGCTTAGGTTCAGTTTGAGGTGGTTGGTCGTCATCCAGGCGGAGATGTCGGACAGACAGGCCGAGATCCGCTCAGAGACGTGGATATCTGAGGGAGGGAAGGAGAGGAAGAGTTGAGTATCATCGGCATAACAATGATATGAGAAGCCATGAGATGTGATAATGTTACCCAGTAATTTAGTGTAGAGGGAGAAGAGAAGGGGTCCTAGGACCGAGCCCTGGGGGACACCCGTCCGGAGGGGGCGAGTGGCCGACAGAGTCCCTCTCCATGACACTTGGTAGGAGCGGCCATTGAGGTATGATGTCAGCCATGTCAGCGCAGATCCAGCCACTCCCATTCCTGCGAGGGCCGCGAGGAGGATCTGATGGTTGACTGTGTCGAAGGCTGCAGATAGATCTAGGAGAATCAGGACAGAGGAGAGGCCTTTCGCTTTTGCTAAGTGAAGTGCCTCTGTGACCGCAATGAGGGCCGTTTCTGTGGAGTGGCCAGTCCGGAAGCCAGACTGATTGGGGTCTAGGAGGTCATTCTGTAAGAGATAAGCAGTAAGTTGGTTGGATACAGCACGTTCAAGTGTTTTAGAAAGGAAGGAGAGAAGAGACACAGGACGATAGTTGGCTATGACGGTGGGGTTCAGGGTTGGTTTTTTTATGAGGGGCGTGACTCTGGCTTGTTTTAGGGAGGTGGGGACCACCCCCGAGTTGAGTGAGGAGTTGATGGTTGCAGTTAGGAATGGGAGGATGTCCGGTGCTATGGTCTGGAGGAGTGGGGAGGGTAGCTGGTCCAGCTGGCATGTAGTTGGACGGTTCGACGTTACCAGTGTCAGGGTCTCGGCTTCTGTAATGGGAGAGAAAGATGACAGAGTGAAGGATGAGGTTCTCGATTCAGCGTTTGGAATGGGTGGGGGTTGGGAGAAGGAGCTGCGGATGTTCTCCACTTTTTCCTCAAAGAAGATCGCAAAGTCTTCGGCAGAAAAAGATGAGGGAGGAGGAGGTGGGGGGGAGTGAGGAGGGAGGACATGGTAGCATGCAGTTTGCGAAGATTCTTGGCAGAGGCCTCGATCCTATGGTGAAAGAAAGAAGCTTTGGCATTAGTAATGGTTTTGGAGAATGTTAACAAGAGGTTGTGATATGTGTCGATGTCAGCAGTGAGGCGTGACTTTCTATACTTCCTCTCAGCCGCTCTCAGGACCTGTCTTTGTTCTCTCACTGCATCCGTCAGCCATGGACTGGGTGGGGAACGGCGGGCAGGTTTCTCAACGAGGGGACAGAGCTTGTCGAAGGAGGTTGCAAGGGCTGAGAGGAGGGTGGAGGTTGCCATCTCTGTGGGGAGAGCAGAGTAGGTGTCACTCAAAGGTAGAGCGGATATTATTATTACTTTATGAACAACTGGACAGCACTAATCACTCCCGCTGTGACGTGATCTAAACACGCAACCTTCTGACCTGGAGTCATACGTGTCCGCTTTTGCATCCAAAGTTCAATACAATAAAACAAATCACACTCCAGACCCACTGTATAAACACGCACACAACAAACATCCCCCACACTTCACATTTACAAACACACAATATTGAAACATAAACACAGCATAACGTTAAACACTAACACTACGATACCCAGAGCTCATGGCGCAAACCGGAAATGGACATACGTAATCTTTCCTTGCCGCGTCACTCTAACGTTAACTCACCGGCAACTTATCTAATTTAATAGAAAATTAAAACATCTCTTCAAAATCTTTCTTCACATCTATATTTGTAAATTCCACACAACCTTAGATTGGTTCTTTAAACATTACGTAGGCCCCTTACCCGCTTGTGAATTGAACTTCACCCCACACGTTAAGCTAAAACCGAAGATTTTCGCCCATCACCCCGTTTTAAACAGCGTAATTACGACATTTCTCTCCGTTTTTAAAACAATCAATTTATACACGCCAACTCCCCAACAACTTAGCTAGTATCCCTCCGTTTTTAACAACAATCCGACCGTTGCAACATATTTTAAACACATAATATTCATCGCATTACACGCCAAACCCCGCCGCTCTCGCAAGATGCTCGTATTTTCAAACCTCTTTGTTTAGTTTAGCGACACGACACGACAATCCAACATTACTCTTACAGCCATAATGTTTATTAAAACACACGTATTTAACAACGACCTTAAGTACTTCCTATTTAGCCTCTGTACCATAACATAAGCGTATTTTGTATACAAATATAATCCCTTCTGTCAGCCATTTAGGTTCAAAGAACCGCCCACCTACTTTCCTTGAAGTTTCAGTGCTTCATTACATAAATTTAACTAACAAACTGCGGCCTTACGTATGGCTCACAATTACAAGACGCTTCTACATTTATAACATACCAAGGCCTTTGCGCCGACTTCTCTGCAGATCATTGTTCCCTGACCTCCCCAGAAACTGTACACTTTTCCTAGGCAGATCAAATTGAGTCAAACGATCTTCCAAATTTTTACTACCATCCTCTCGTGGTCGCAGTCAAATCCCATACTATCTATTTTCTCTCACGGCACCTTCCAGCCTCAGAAGCAAGGACCAGCCGACCTTTTATGGCTCTTTTACGAATGTTCTCCTCCTAAAGGGCACGACAGCACACTAAAAACCCACATCTATTCCGTCTATTCCTTGTTCAACCTTTATGCTGCCCCACGTCTCTCTAAATTGCTGCTCTCCCCTACTCCATCTTCCAAGCTATTCCTTCCCCGTCTCAACTGTGCTGTCGTGACTACTAAATAGGGTATATATTTAGCTTCCCGATTCGTATCTGTCCCTCACCTTCAGTCCTACATCGACTCCCTATTCTGTAACCGGTCACGCCACTATTCTGTCCCTTTCTGTCCCTATTTTGGCCAGGTCAACCTACAAATTGCCGGTCCTCACTGAAGAAAAAACATTACCCCCACGTCTCGAGAAAAGCTGAGCCAAGTCGAGAGACAGCCATTTCTGACATCACAGCTCCGTCTCCCGCCCCGGCAAATTTTCCTCAGACGGCCGAACAAGCTATATCACGCTACCATTCCACACACGCAACGCCGGTCTCTTTTGTGACTGCGCCAGCCAACTAAGCCCCCACAGCACCATTTTCCCAGGGTGTGTTGTGTAACTCACCCCAAGCCGCGTAGTGTAGGTTGTAGTTGGAAGTTGCGTTCAGGTCATTCAGCTCGCCACCGCACCACTTGTAGTATCAGAGATTCTGATACTCTGTCCTCTGTACTTGCGTTGGTATCAACCCAACTGTACCCTTCATGGTAGAAATGGAGGTCCAGACATGCGCTCCTGATTTGTGGGAGTTTATTAACAGAAGCAAGACGATGGCTGCTTTGTAAAAACTCTTGCTGTTGCTCAAAAACACTGAATGGTTACAATAACTCAAGGTTTGCATTGGATCTCCAAACTACTTTAACAAGAATGTTCTCTGAACGTATCTCGTCCTTGGCAACGTAGATATAGCTTATTCTTCATCATTGGGGCAGTCCATCCGACGTCTTTTTCTTCTTTTTCATCATCATCATCTCGTTCAACTCTCCCCTACCCCTAGTGTCTAAGTGGCCCTCTATTTATAGCAGGCCAGAGGCTAGGGTGATGACCTCACAGCTAGTGACATCAGACCAGATTTTCCTCCAATCCATCACCATGTCTGTTTGACTCTGAAAAAGTAGGCGTGGCTTCCCTAACTGCTCAACTGAACTTAGTATTTGCTTCCAAACCATTCTAGGGCTAAATCATTATAACTATTACATTTAATACACATGATATATGATTTTCCAGCTTCCTCTTTCAAGAACACATTTCAATATAAAACATTAACAGTTTCGTCCCAGAATAAATCACAAAGCTCACATTCACTAGAGTTATTTACCAGTTCAATATATATATATATATATATATGGCATTTCATATGATTTGACTTCTTAAAACCTTACCTTAATCACCTTACATGCTATTTACACTTTGACATGTCAGATGAACTTTAGCTTCTCACCTCTGTGTTTACACAGCTGTGTGGCCACCTAACCATGTGACTTGGACTTTAACACTTCCTGAGGCCAAATCATTCTGTCTCCCAGGAGGCCCTGAATCTTCACATTCTAATCTGATCAATGATTTTAATTGTGTATGTTTCCTTTGAAGCTGTTGGCAACACAGTGGCTACTATATTCACAAGACTATGTCATCTCCTACCCGCTTGTCTAGTGATCTCAGCTGTATCCAAATTAACCATAATATGCTTCCTGTGGCTCAGTCACCGGAGGATTTACTTTAAACCTTTATCTTGAGTTTCAAAATGGAAGTTAACACTGCTTATTTAAGAACAATATAATTTAACACAGGTAAATTATACCACAGCACCTCAATATAAATCTGCAAACACTATTATAAGTGACATTTAAAGGACAGAGGTTTGTTAGTGTGGTGTTCTGATAGACTATGTCTGCGTAGTCCACTATTGGAAGTACCAGCTGTGTAATGATTATTTTCCTAACTTGAAAAGAAACACAGTTATTAGAACGATACAATATTCTCAGGCTACAATTTGTTTTCTTTATCACAGCATCAATATGTGACTTGAAAGTGAGTTGAGAATCAAGCCAAAGACCCAGGTACTTATATTCATTGACATTCTCGAGAGGAGCATCATCTAAAAACTTAATTGACAACTGATTTGATATTTGCAACAAATTTGATCTAGTGCCAAACCGCATACTATAGGACTTCTTATTTAATAAAAATGTGTTAATAGCTAACCATTTTTGAACAGCATCAAACTGTTTATTTTCATGAAAAGAAATATTAATGAAAAGACACTCAAAGTTTATAGGGTTCACCCTTGGCCTGAGAAGCTCAGATGTCAGGTTTGATTTGACATATGTAGCCACTCCTCCACCTCTAGAATCAGCTCTGTACATCACATAGTTGTCAAGTCCAACCTCGTTGTCAGAGATTGCACTATGCAACCCATGTCTCAGACACAGTAATTACACTGGGATTATTGTAGACAAGCCAAGCTCTCAGTAGATCAATGTTGGGGTACAGACTCCTTATATTCAGGTGGATAACATCTAAACCTTTAGAAGTATTCATCATACCAGAGTTGAATTAATAAAAAAGAGAAATGGAAAAAATGGGATATACAATCTTATGATATGATGATATGATATGATACATTTATTTATATTGTGCCCCTCAACCAATAGTTAGATCGACCCGGGGCGCATTATGTGAGGAGGGACAGTGGATAAAGGGCAGGGAGCAGGAGAGCAACATACATTCAAGCACACACCCACCCACACACACACAACAAATAACATAAATACATGACAACACAAAACTAAATTCCAGCACATCCCAGCAGCGCCTGGCTCTATAACCCAGGGCATGCCTATGGGAATTCACCATAAACTCAATGCTCTGTCTGTATTCTAGAGAAAGAAAAAAGAAAAGAAAAGAAAAGATTGTAGCCTGAAATGTACAGGCGGCATTGAAGGCTTTAAATCTTTAATTCTGTTAAATCTCTACTATGAATTAATCACGATATTAACATAACGTGCGCACGTAGGCGCTACTGAAAGTGACGCGTTTCTTCTGCAACATTCAGAATGTAAACACAACAGCATGTGACGTTAGTAAAGCCATGTAGTAAGCTCACGCTAACATTGAGCACATATTTCCAAATCACAATAATAATAATAATTACTTGCTTTTCTAGACACTCAAATCCCTTTACAATGTAGGGTGGAAAGTGCCTCCTTCACCACCACTGGTAGCACCCAACCTTGGGCTACACAGGCTCAATGTCTTCCATACACTGGCACCCGGCACATACACATGGCAGAAAGAGGAAAGAAGAGAGAATTAAGATGACGAGAAGAGACAGCCAATTAATTTGCCAGCTCGGACCATAAGCAGAGCTAGCGAGTATGGAGAAGGAGGTGAGATGGTTGTAGTTGCAGGTGACTATGTTATCTATATCAGACACAAACAAGCCATCATCCCATCCACCCCGATTATCATGAAGACTGAAGTTCCAGAAGACACACTGTGGGCTCTCTGTCAGTGAACTGTTTAACTTGGCAAACTTCAAGGTTACATTGTTAATCGTTGCGTTTACCTTGATCAGCACGACAAAGGCATTGATAGCGTTATCATAGACAATTTCATTGCTGCTGAAGCTGCTGTCATTGAAGCTGCTGTTCCTGGCTGGAAGAACATGCTTGAGATCTAATATGATGGTAGTGATTTGGAGGTCAATGATGTTGGTGTCTGGAATGTCAATGCTGATGCCGGAGTTAAGGTCTGCCTTGAATGAATTGTTAAACGTGGTTCGGTTTAGCACGATGCGCTCGGTTGCTATGTCAACATATGCCCCTTCCAGCACACCTGAAATGGTCTCCAGGGAACCCAGTAAGCGGCTGCTTGTGCTGCTGGTTTTATTTGCATTCAGAAATGTCCAGGAGTCTGCTGCTTCAGGAGAGATCAGGACATTAACCGTTGCCAGGACATTCTGTGGATCACAAAGAGATCTGTCAGGGTACATCTTTGCATCTATAGCCACCCTAAACATAAATAAATAAATCTATATACAGTATATATGTTCAGAGATATCTTGGAGCTTGGGAAAGTAAAATAATTTTTTAAACAATACAAATTTGAATAATCTTTGAAAACAATTTAACATGTCCTCCCCTACTCTCATGTTGGACATGTCCTCCCCTACTCTCATGTTGGACATGTCCTCCCCTACTGTTATGTACCATGATCTTGGTTACTCCTGTGTCACTGTGCATGCAGGTGATTGCTGCTAATTGGCTGATTGCTGCTAATTGGACACCTGGCTGGGAGGTTCAAAGTCACTTCCTCACCCACACATGCAGGGTCACGGTTGCTAGAAGAGATTGTTGAAACAGTGTATTTACCCTTCCACCATTTTTGATCTTTAGTTGAGCTAGTTATCATAATTATTCTTTGCCTTTGGCTTAAACACAGACCATTGATGTCTCTGTGCACTAATGTTGCTTCCCTTTGAGCCAGGGTCGTAATTGGGCGCTCGTCCGGGAGTGAATTGGAAAACAGATACCCCTAGAATTTGTTTGTTGTTGTTTTTTTTGCATGGTGTCTTGGTGCTGTAGTTTGGGTAGTGATCGTTACATGTTGTGTAACGTGGGGGCTTGAGCCGGTCTTCAAACAGGTGAGTATGCCCTTATTTTTGTGATTTGATTTGACTACTTGTATGCTGTTAAAATATATAGTTTAGTGGACACCACATGTAGGTAGTGTCATTATTTTCTGGTTGTTTGTCAGCTTCCTGTGTACCACTTACTCCTGGGGCAGTCATAGAAGTGATTAGTACCATCTACTTGTCTTGTATCATACCATATACTTGACGGGTGGGTGGTCAATATGATCTTTGGCTGGTAGCAGGTGTGGTTGAAGAGGGTTAGGTCTACAGTGCTTTAGCTTCAGGGTAGGTAGGTTTGGGTGCCAGAAAATACAGGTAGTGTGTTAGGGCCTGATGTATTTTTTTTTAGGGTAGACATGTGGTGGGCCTGGCAGTTCTTCGTTTGACTGCAGTGTAGATGTAGAAGCTGTAAGTAGTCATATCAGATTGTAAGGGGCACCTGTTTGACTTTGTTTGTTATTTATAAATTTTTTATTTTTTGAGTGTAACACAGGGATGTTTTGTTGAAGGCATGTGCAGGTAGCGCCATGGGTCTGCGGTTTCCTGCTTGTTTGAATAGCCTACCTGTTAGCACCTGACCTCCTGCGCGTATGACACATCTGCTTATTTCAGGGTGGTTGTATTATTTGCAAACTAGAAAGGTGCGCTCAGTAGAGCACACATCTCCACCAAGTCGCACGCCGAACACACAGGTGGACAGGCACAAAAACTGACTGCTCTCCTTATGGTTATTAGTATTAGCATTAGCATGTTGACACTAACGAGGGGTGCTTCAGTGGTGCTTCAGCGGTGCGTCAGCCCCTCTCTCCTTAACTCTCCCTCCCTCCCGCTGCTTTCTCTATCTCTCCCTCGCTTTCTCTCCCTTTCTTGACGGCGGTAAGCACTCCGTAATATGGTCATGTACATTATGATCGACTGGAATGGAGAGTGATAATAATAGGTAGTTGTCTCCGTGATACTGTAGTTGATTAATGTTACTTAAATGTCATAAGTGAATTGTATAGGAACGAATCACCAAAATTGACTAATGCACGATTGATTTGACCAATAAAAGATGGTGAAAGGGGCAAAGGAGAAACAGCAAATGGCAGGTGTGATCGCCAGGGTGAAAGCGACCAGTGCACCCTCTGCACCGCCATCGGCACCTCACTGGCGACACTGCACCCAGGTCCGGACGCGGAGACTCATGAAAGAGCTCCAGGGAATCCGGCGGCTAGGTGACAACTTTATAACGGTGGAACTGGTCGAGGACAACCTCTTCGACTGGAATGTCAAGTTTCACCAGGTAGACGTAGACTCTGCATTATGGCAGGACATGAAGGAAACTAACACAGAGTTCATACTGTTGAATGTCTCTTTCCCCGATAAATTCCCCTTCTCTCCGCCTTTCATGCGGGTGCTCACCCCGCGGCTGGAGTTAGAAGGCGGGGCCATATGCATGGAGCTG
The DNA here is from genome assembly GCF_963971535.1 of Notolepis coatsorum. NCBI lineage: Eukaryota > Metazoa > Chordata > Actinopteri > Aulopiformes > Paralepididae > Notolepis > Notolepis coatsorum. The sequence continues at coordinate 2,260,452 of NC_140172.1, forward strand.
TTGATCCCGCGCGGGTTGTCCAGCGCCTACACCGTGGAGACCATTATGAGGCAGTTTGCCATAAGCCTCGTAATAGGACAGGGACGAATCTGCAGGAAAACTGGGAAGACCAAGAAGGCCTTCAGCCGCAAGGTAGCGGAGGCCGCTTTTATGTCCCTGGTAAAGACCCACGACAGGTACGGCTGGACCTCCCCGCCGGTGTCCGAAGGCTGAGAGACGCCCCCTACTCCCCCCTCCTGTTGTGAGTTGTAATTCCCTTTTCAGTGCCCCCCCCTTCCAAGCTTCTCACAGCCCCTTTCTTCTGCGGCGGTTGTAAATTAGATGTTGACCCGGTGTATGGACTGGTGTTAATTGCAAGTCGTCCATTGTGCATGTGTCACTAAGGTGACAGGTGATATGACTATGAGAAGGAAATCACTTCTCATTTTAAGCTTAGGTTTGTGCATTATTTTTGTAAGGTAGAAGTGTGTTAGTCGGGGTTGGGGGGTATTTGGAAACGGGGTTGGGCTTTACGCCATATTGTGTGTGTTTCTTTGGATAGAAGTGGTTATTATGAATGTGAATCTGGGTGCCGTATGGGCACTGGCCTGTCGAGGTACGAGTATGGTTGGACGTTTATCGTGGAATTCCTTGGGAAAAGGAATCTAGAGGTTTTCTTTCAGGTTGCAAACTGAGAGAGATGTTTTGGGCTGAGGTTGGCAGGCCTTTGAGAAGTCAGAGGAATGTAGGGAATTCGATGAAGTGTGGTACTGGCGTCTGTGAATTATGACACAGGCAGCTGGGATTACATGATGAACGAAGGGTTTAGAGGTATGAGCCTTTAAAGATTTATTTATTCTCCTTGTTAGAAGCGGGCAGAAATGTTGAACACCAAGACTGGTGTCCAAGGGGGGAATGATGGGTAGTTTAATGATTATAAGAATGATGTTATGTGACATGTGATATTGAAATGTGAATATTAATTGTGATGTAAAATAGGAATACATTTTAGACTTTCTCAGAGACAAATAAACAAAGCAAGAAGAAAAAATTTAAATTACATCTACACATAGTCATTAAGCTGACGTTGTCATTCAAAGTATTTTATGAGATCTATATGACAAATTCATTAAGGAAAAAAGAAAATTTGAAAAGCTAAATAACGAATATCCACCAGAAGTTTAGGAATGATAGGTTGTTGTGAAACTAATTCTGATTGTTCTAAGGAGGACCAACAGCATACCGGAACGGACGGGCGAGGTTGATGCGAATTTGTATTCCCCAGAGATTCGTGTGAGGGAATACACAACAATCTATTGGAAAATCCAGATTTCAAATGGGACAACGGAGAAAACAAAGCTAAGGCCGTGTTGTTGTGTTCAAATGAATTGCACTAGCTCTCAATAGTCCTATTAGTATAGAAAAGCCTGACATTACATGAGTAAAATATTAATGGAATAAAGAGGGAAAGTGGCGCTGACATTAAGTGCAGGTGTTGTTCTTTTGTCTTGACAGGTACGGGGCGAGGACAGATGCAGTTCTGATGATTCCAACACCAAACGGGGACAAACGGCTAAAAAGAGCCTGAGGGGTATTGTATGAAAGATAAGAAAGTTACCAATTCCTGTCTACACCGGTAAAAAGTTTGGAAGTGTGGGTGAAGTTAACCCAAGTTGATAGATAAAGTGAATGCAGAGAAGCTTGTTTTTCCAAACGGTAATATTACAGGAGTGGTTGAAAGTGTGAGAATGGCGAATATAGAGCAAGTTCACCTTGGTTAGGAGCAACTAGAAGCGTAGATGAAATAACAGTAACAAGTGTTGACGATCAGTATAACGGTAGAAAATAAAAAGAAATGGCCAAAAATATTCAGGCCTTTACGAAAACTTGTATTGAAGTATAAAAAAGGAGGTCGCTATAGACTGCATAACCAAAACAAAAAGCAGAAAAAGAAAGCACGAAGGGCGATAGACAAATACAAGGCCTATAGTGAGAGAAAGCCAAATACCTTTGCAGACACTCCCCAGATAGAATTGACAACTGAAATTAACCTGATTGATTTGGATGTGATGGACTTCCCTCATGTGACCAGCATGATAGAGGGACTTGAAATGATGACTTTGACTCCAACACAGGGGGTCATTGAGGAGAGACAAACAGAGACAACTGTTTTACTCCAACCAGTGTCCGTCAAGCAAGAGTCGGCAGGGCCGATCCATGCTGGACTAACCATTTCAGGTAACTACAAATTGACAAAAGGACAGAGAAAGAGACAGAGGAAGGCTGCATTGTCACGGCAGTCCCAAGAGGCCCACCCTGGCCTTGCGGCTGGAACAGAGGCTGGACAAGGGTTGGGGACACAGATGGAGTGGCCAATACGTGGGACCGACAACAGGTATGGAGATAAACATGAGAAATTGTCTCAGCCCTCAAGTTCCCCATGCCCAGATCTTCCCCGGCACCAGAGCCAGAATGAGAGGCGGGGCCCGGTGACGGGGAGCCAGACAGCCAGTGCCAGGGTGGAGGAAGAGAGGCAGACCTGCCTCTCTCAAGAACGACAGAGAGCGTTCGTAGAAGCGTTCGAACGGAATGAGACAGTCCGTAGAGACCTGGTGGAGAGGCAGCTGGCTATTGACCAAGCCACGCACTGGGCGGAAGTAAGAGAGCGAGAACAGGATGAACAGGCTAAAAGGATGGCAACTACGATTTTTGGAATATTGATGCAGGTTGCAAGACGAGAGATACATGACCAAGAGATGCCACATGCTCCATTGCCCGGACAGAGAGCTGAACAGCAGGGGCATGGTGATGGATACCACGGGAGGGGTGAGTTTCCAGGTCCCTCACAAGGACAGGCCCGAGGGGCAGCGGCAGAAAAGGACAGGTATGTGCATCTCCCCCAATACAGCAGGACCTGCCCAGGGAGACGCCCGAGGCGGGACCGGAGAGATGTGAGCCTGTCAGGGACTGTGAGATACCAGCCGAGAAAATGCTGGTTGTGGCCAAACAGGACATATGGCCAGGGACTGCAGACAAGGGTCTCGAGCCCAAGGACAGAAAGGGGGTCGAGAGACCATCAGAGGCGAAGGCCGTGGAGGAAATGGCCGAGAGCAAGGACAGAACCTGGGCCCGGTAAACTTGTCAAGGGGATCGGAGCCATCCGATTGCAGGCAGGAGGCCCCCGGGGATTGTGGTACAGGCAGACAGCTGTGCTGGAACTGTGGCGTATTGGGTCATTATCAAACCAATTGCAAGGTGGTAACGTTGTGTCTGCAGAGGCCACAGGCTGAAAGGAACGATGAGGAAATGCACAGGAGACGCTATGCCGCTCAGGAAAATAGATATAGATATTAAATCATGAGACTGAATAGAAAAAAAAGAAAAAAAAAATATAGGAAATGAAAATGAAGGGATAAAAGGAAAAATAAATATATATATAGATAAGTTGGATGGTTAGATTATGTGTGCAAGTTACTAAAACGGCTGTGGAAGACTAACAGTGGTAAGTGGGATGTGAGGAGATGAAGTAACTAGTGATGCATGACTAATCATATTAACAAATTTTGGTGGGTTTAAAACAGGATAATGGAGCAATATAATAGTAGACAGTGAAATGATATGATACTACTTCAGCTAGTGACCAGTAGTAATTATTCATGCTTGATCAGTAGATAGATTGATCAAAGGGTGGTCAAAAAGACTTTAACACTTTGATCGCCATGGTTAAATTCATAATTTACCATCCCTAGCCAGCTCTATTTGTCTATGGAGAAGTTCCCCTTCTTTGCAAAGCTATAACTTTTTAAATTGTATTGCTAAATTGACATTATTATGGCCCATTCAATGTCCTATATCTATTGTTCAGGGTGTAGCAACGTTATACTTTTTCATTCACATATTCATACTAAAATACGGTCTAAAGTAAAAGTATGTTTTTATCGTTTTCTGCAGCTCTCTCCAGAACTTGATTTATAGCCCCAAATGCATTATATTGATGATCAAATAGTTTGGTAGCGATCGGTGCCAGATAAAAAATTTCAACTGGAGGTACTTCTAGAAGTTACTACGTATGATCTGATGTTGACCGGATGGGCGGGGGGTCATTTATAATTCCGTGGGCAACGTTATATCATTCATCTAGTGTGGGTCATATGATCATCAGAGCAGTTAGTATAGCAGACATTAGAAAATAACGCTGAAACTCACTGTATCTTCCTCGCGCCGTTGGGGGATGAGCGTGGAATAGATTTTTTTCTATTATGGGATGTCGAAATATCCGATCTATTTCCAGGTTGTATAATAGTATATACGTCCAAATCATGTTGTTTATCGAGTTATGTGCACCGATCGGTGTTCACTGTGTCAAGATGGAGTCCTGCTAATGATAGCGAGTGCCCGGACGAAATATGGGTGAGCACCACTTCATCCACATGACTTCCTGTTGGGCAATCTGCCGATCGGCCACCAGATGGCGCTCTTGAACCGTTAGAGAGTTGAGTGGAGCTCAGCAGTATATCTCAGGTCCCCGGGAGAGAAATATGATTTCGATCACAGATTTTTGAAATATTGATATCAAAGACGTGTTACGGCGTCTTCGGCAGAATGAGCATGGCGGGCAATGACGAGTTTTGGCGTTTCCGGTGATTAAAGTGTTAAAAAAAAGAAAAAGAAAAAAGTCGAGAGAATATATATATATATTGTTTTATTTCGTTTTATTTCTTTCCTAGTTTTTGCAGGGGTATTTATGCCTCTGGATGGAAGTCTGATTTTGTTTGATGAAGAAATTGTGAGTTGTGTTGCGTGATATGACACTCATTTACATTTTTGTATTCGATTTTCTTTTCCTTTCTCTTTCTTTTTCTTAGATAATGGCGGCTGAGAGGCGAACTCTCGTCGGTCAGGGTACAGGTTGGTGGAGTGACACAGCGGGACTGATAGAAGTGTCTATATGATGAGCTGGAAACGGAGGGGTGGATGAGAGCTAATTCATAATTCTGTTTTCCACTCATTAAGAGTCCAGATGTAGAATCTGGGAGGTTGTGTCACAAATTGGGGTGTGAAGAGAGTTGGGGAAACGAGGTTCTCTGTACATAGCCGAGCTCTGATAATTTTGGTCGCCATTGGCCAAATAGTTTTAATGTAAGGTGTGGACATGTGTAATTGATAATTGTCTTATGGGGGACTCTTGACAGCTTGTAAGGGGCTGGCAGAGTGTGTGAAAGATGTAAGATTAAGGGAAATATGGTTTGTGACCACTCATATAGGAATTGTTGGTGAAGGCCGTCAGAGCTGAGCTGTCCAGACCAAGGACCTATCTGGAAAAAGGTACGATTGTGTAATAATAATTACACACTCAAAGGGTGGTGGGGTAAATGTTGTGTTGAACTTGAGACATTTGGTCTAGTAATAGTACAGCACAAAGAAATGAGAGAAATGCGATTTGATTGAATACTAACATATAGAAGCCATGAAATATATAGATAAATGATTTGGAAAAGGAAAAGTTGTCAACTCAGAACAATAACAAGTATCTGAGGGAAGAAAATTGGGGATTTTTCAATCAATTTGGGATATAAGTAACCTGCGTTGTCCACCGAAGTGAAATAATCACTGCAGGATACGGATGGGAGATTGGTTTGTCAGCACTCATCTAAGTGAGGTGCGAGGAAAACCAAGGATTCCATCGGTACTGACGATCCAAGTACACACTGGAGGGAACAGCGATTAGCGCAAATCCAACGGAACAACAATGACCGCAACGAGTTATCAATAGACCTCAGAGGTATCTGTGAGGGATAACTGACAGGGTTGAAGCTAAGGATAATTCAGACCTTAGAGGTCGGTAGAGGGGAATTGTATATAATTTGGTTTTACTCCCCCTCTTTTTCTTAAGAATGTTAATCTTTTTTTGTGATGTATTAATCTTTTTCTTACAGAGTGAATTGCATAACTAGAAACATTGATCTAAGAACACGGATAAATATAGTCATAAAACAAAAAAGCTGTTATTGAAAGGGTAGTTCCTTGGAAAAACAGGAACAACTTTCTTATTCGTGATGTCGTATAATAACTGATGGTGTGTGAGACTGGGGAAAAGTCTAACGAGGGAGGGGGGAGAGTGAAAGATGATTTTATACAGTACAGAAGGAAACTGTTTTTTGTATTTTTTTTAATTTAATAAGCTTAAAGCGTAAAGGAGGGTTTTATTGTATGTAGTATCCAGAGTAATGGTAATGGTACGCTAAAGTTAACAGATTAAGGTTTATATAAGGATAAAGACATGTTTAATTTAGAAATTACTGGTTGCATATGAGGGTATTAAACCCTCAAGGAGGGATCTGTCGTATATTTCTGCATGAAACATGTACTTGGATCTTCAGCTACGGGTCGGAATTCTGTGTGTAAATTGGTATTAGGAAAACAGTTAACTAGTATTATTAATCTTGCAAAAAGCACATAGGAAACAGTGGAAAACCAACTCTGTTCTGTTAATATTTAATATATCTCAGAGAGAACAAAACCAATACTATAGCAGATTTCTGCTATATCCAAACTAGAGACACCCTGTCTGCAGAGACAGGTTGTGACAGAGCAAATAGGCTTAAATTAACATACAGTCTTGAATAGGTTTCTCCCTCTCCCCCACTCTGGTGAGCAGTAAAACAATAAAAACTGAGCCAAAGCTGGCTAAAGTTAGCATTTCAATAGATGGGTTTGTTTACCGAGCTGAGCAGAACAATAGGGGGTAAGATATGTTACTCAACATTCTGCTGTAAAAAAATAGGACTGTGGGGAAAAACCTGGCCCTCAGCCATTTGGAATTATACTTCAAAGACGCCAGCTGGTCTCACATGGGCAGAGACAGGAAAGGCGTTTAAACAGCTATGATTACATCTAAACAAAGAAATAATTTGGCTTACCGTTGTGAAAACAGCAACCAAAACTAATATTAATTAAGTAGAAAACATGGAATCAATCTGTTTAGAAAATTGTACTGATTAATTTAAGACTAAACACGACACTTAATAACCATTGTTAAGTTTAATTAAACAAATAATATAGTTTAAAACAGAAGATTAATTTAGCAAAACATTGTGTAAACCATTAAGAATAAAACTAACTTCAATAAATACTAATTTAGAATATATATAATGCAATAAGCTTGTCTAAAGATCAACAATAGGTTAATTAGGTATTTAGAATGCCACAGAATTCGGGAAGACTTTAACTAAGTGTCTAGTCAAAGTAATAACTAATCTCTAATTCTTAAGATAGTAAAATCAGATATTATACCTTTAAACGCTAAACCTAAAAAACTGAAAACTAGGAAAGGGCCGGTCCCCTAGAAGACTCAAATCTAGCCTTCTATGGTAGTATGTCTTTGCAAAATGGCGTCGAGCTGATCCAAAATGGCCGACGTCTAGAACAGCCAATCAGGAAACAAGGTCCAGCCTCCTAGCGATCGTCAGGCGCAGAGGCTGGACCGAGGCTTTTTAAAGGCGAACGAGAACAGAGAAGACACAGAACACACCCACCAGGTCCGAGGAAACAAAGAAGATCAGCAGACGATTGAACCAGATGACCGTGTTGCCGAGGCAACGCATATCAACAACCCGAAGACGCAATAGATAGATTGTAGAGCTGAAACCTGTTAGAAATAGAAGTAATTCGAATATCTGTTCAATTCATTTAGTTTGTGCTTTTGGAATGAATAAACACAAGCTGTTTTTAAGACTTTAGAACTTCGTCTGGCTCGTTCACTTCATTCAAAACGCTATTGAGTGAGTATACAAACGTTTTTACAACGCAGAGAAAAGGAGCACCACTATACCATCGTAGAATTATCACTGCAAAGCCTTAGGCTTGTAACGATACTTTCAAAATAAAAGAGCGACGTCTAAAAGCACCGGAAATACGTTTATTTTGTACATTATCTAACGTTAAACCGAACCTAAACTAACCTAGAACTGCAATCCTTGTATGAAAGGTGCTATATAAATAATGATTATTATGATTGGCTGCAGTTACGTTCCAATTGTAGCACCAAGCAAAAACTATTGTACCACCGCACACTCATATGCTCCAGAATACACTTTTCATTGGCCGTGTTTCCAGGTCCTCATGGACCCGACGGAACGCTATGAATTAAAAGTTTAATCAAACAAGCAGCAAGAGCAATGCATAACACAAATAAAAGTTGCAGCATGATGCAAAATCTAAATCTCATTTCAAAATCAATCAATCAATAACGCAGACAGCGTTGGGAAAGCCGACAACGTTAAATAACAATATTTAAATAATAAATACAATTGCATGAGATCTCTAGGTGGCTGGCTCAATATCATCCTTGATTTCATTCAGTAGATAAAGGATTGCTTGAGCTGGAGGCAACTTGTGTCTAATTAGCACTGTGCAATCCATTCTTAGTGGATCCCGCAGTTAGTGTTCTATTTGGATGCTCTTGATCTGCCAATTTTCTGCTCAATTTATGCCTGTTTTTTTTGCTACTGTGAAGCACTTTGAGCTGCAATCTTTGTATAAAAGGTGCTATACAAATCAATGTTATTATTATTATTATATCATAAGTAACATATCATAAAACGTGACAGGAACTATTTAGGCAACTGGTGACATGTACCATTTCCAAGGGGTTTTTAATTGAGTTGTAACTTACCTCCATGACAGATCCACTGATATTAGAGGAAACACGTGCAACAGTGTCCAGGATGTCAACAATGGTCTTCATGGTTGCAGATGAATGTGTAATTAGGTGTTCAAAGGAACCTGTTATATTACTGAGGGCAATTACTAATTCTGGAACTCCCTCCGCTTCTTTCAAACCCTGAAAGAATAAAAACACATTGTAAGAATCAATACAATGCAATACTGTAAATAAGTATACGTTTACAATCACCATATATACAAGTGCTTTCCAAATAAAATAATAACATATACCTATATCATCAAATATGTGCAATTAAAAGAATACTACAACATTTGCAGTGGGCAAATAACTACATTTGAATTCACGGCAATAGCGGACAAAGATGTTTTTGCCTTGTTTTTCAAAATAGAGTTGGGTCAAATAATAATAATAATAACTAGAGATGTCCGATATTATCGGCCTACCAATATTATCAACTGATATTGGCATTAAAATGTAATATCGGAAATGATCTGTATTGGTTTTTACTTTTCTGAGCCGACGCTAAATATCTATCGGCGCGCTTGATGACATCATCAACCTGCATCGCCACTTGCAGCATAACAACAAGCCTCTTAGCGGAGTCGCTCACTGATGACATCATCAACCTGCATCGCCACTTGGAGCATAACAACAAGCCTCTTAGTGGAGTCGCTCACTGATGACATCATCAACCTGCATCGTCACTTGCAGCATAATGTAGCACTTTTGTCACTAACAGTAACAGCTGTTCGCCACGGACCAGTTCTAGGTTCGAATGAGGAGGAGTAATATACACAGTTAAAGGAGTAGTAGACCAGAGACAAGGTTATAACAGTGACCGGTAGTTTATTCACAACAAGCACGCTAGCTAGACAATTACAATACATAAAGTGAGGTAAAGTGAAGTATCCCTTTTAGGTTCTTTCATTAACCACTCCTTCTTTCAGGAGGGTTAGTTCGATATCAGGTTCTAGGTTGATTGGATCAACACATTTGGTTTGGTTCAGACGTCTCTGAGGTTATCACTAGCTAAAAGCTAGGTTTAAAGTTGGACATTAGATGTATCCCTTTTTCATGAGTAACTCATTATCTTTCTTCTGCAATTGCAGATCAGTAAACTCTATACCAATTTATCATTCAGTAAACTCTATATCAGTTTATCATCTCAATAGGTAAGTGTTTAAACATATTAATTTAAACCTTTAAGTGTGCAGGGAATGCAAGGACCTTATTAGGTGAAATTACCCTTTAAACTCTTCCTTTGCAGGTGAAATACGAACAAAGTACCAGTAGAAATATTCAAGGTTATAGGAATGCAAATACCTTATCAGGTGAAATGACCCTTTAAACCATCTTTCTTTACAGGAGAACAATCAGTGATTCAACTATAATCAATATGTTATCAGTGAGATTCAAGTATCTTACTGGGTGCATTTGACCCTTTAACTCGTCCTCTTTACAGGAAAACATCAGTGGTTCAGGTATCTTATTGGGTGAATTTACCCTTTAACTCTCCCTCTTACAGGAGAAATATCAGTAGTTCAAGTATCATACTGGGTGCATTTACCCTTTAACTCTCCCTTCTTACAGGAGAAATATCAGTGGTTCAAGTATCTTATTGGGTGCATTTACCCTTTAACTCTCCCTTCTTACAGGAGAAATATCAGTACCCATATATACAATGTGCACCAATCAAATACAAAATACAATATCAAAATACAAAAGGTGAAACGGGGTCAAAAGCCCTTGGAAGTCCTTGTGCTCTCGTTCAATCAGTTCGTATCATAGAAGAGGATATGATGGTCCTTGGAAGTTCTTGTGACTCAAGTTCAATTAGTTCGTTAATTCCTGATCCACTTCCTCACTGGGAATGAGGAAGGTAATTTCACAATCCTACCAGGCTGTTGAGGCAACAGGGGTAATCAGATCAGGCGGGGGTATAGCCTTGATCTAGATCTGAGGTTCAGTGGGTTGGCTCGCCATCTTGTGTCGGTCCGGCACACTGTCTCGTCCCGCGTGGGCACACGTGATGAGTGGTGGTCGGTCGGGACCATCGGCGTATTTAGACCACAATCAGTAGGGCACGTGCCCTACTGATGATCATCTGTGCCTCACTGATTTTTTTTTTTTTTTTAACAAATGTTTTTTATTTTCCCTTTTTTAACATGATCAAATATAGTGAAATATTTTGCACTGTTGTCGCATTTATCTTGTTGAAATCCTCCAACAGGCTCTTTTTTGTAAGTTGACTGGTTTGCACACCAATAATACAGTGCAATAATAGAATAGTAGAATAGATAGTAAAATTATGCAATAGAATGGCCAGAGTAAAATAGTGCTACAGTACAATCAACAGCAGGGTGTATTAGAAGGCTATGTTGAAGAGGTACGTTTTTAGCTTATTTCTGAAAATATTAAGAGATCTAGCTTCCCTAATGTCCATAGGTAGTGTGTTCCATAACTTTGGTGCATATTTAGCAAAGGCTGCATCCCCGATTTTCTTTAGACTGTGGCTTGGAACCTTCAATAGACCAGTAGTAGATGAGACTAAGTTGCCCCATATTGCTCTGTAACATTTCTCTTTTTGTTATAGGTCCGACTAGTAGGATTTCAGTTTTGCCCTCATTTAATTTTAGGAAGTTGTTCGTCATCCATTTGTTTATTGCTAAGAGACAGGCGGAAATGGAGTTTATAGCTGTGTGATCATTTGGTTCAGCGGAGATGTACAATTCTGTGTCATCTACGTAACTATGGAAACATACATTGTGCTTTCTAATGATGTCTCCTCAATGTTCAATGTTCAATGCAATGTTCAATGCAAGTAAAGCACTTTAAACTTTAAGTATGACTAAATGCTTTCTTGACTATATATATAGTAACTGTTCCAAAATGCATAGATTTCTATGTATTTTAGGGGTTTGGGGGGCTAGCTCTTTTTAATATAAATGTCAGATTGTCGATACAAAATCCACCCATTTTCGCCCAAAAACCGGCCGCTTCAGATACTTCTGTGCCCCCCTGTGCCCCAGTAGAGTGCTGGGTCTAGATACGCCCCTGGTCGGGACTCCTGAGAACTCTTCCCGGGGGTGGAACGGGGTGCTAGAAAAACCTGGCCAAAACCGCTTTCGGAAGTGGTATGCTCTTTAACGATAGGTTATGACTATAACCAAGTTCTGTTAGTAATGGTGACGCTCGGCATCACTACTGCACTATGCCTCGCTCGTGCACGCGCACTGAATAAAGATTCCACAATGTACCTTTATATCCCAACATTCGTCTGGCCACACCCCTATCAGCTTACCTACATAAGCAGGGGTGGGGCCACATACTCGCCTCCTTCCCAAGCTTTCACCACAAGGTGAGATCAAGGGCAGCAGCGGCGTCTGATGCCGAGCGTCACCATTACTAACAGAACTTGGTTATAGTCATAACCTATCGTTCTGTATCATAATGGGCTCCGCTCTGCATCACTACTGCACAAGGGAGGCCGAGCGAGAGCCATCGGCCGACAAATATACCCCGCTGAGGCCCCCCACAACCATCAGATCAGGGAGGACCGAGCCCCCCCGACCCCCACTAATGGAGGTTCCCGGGAGGGCGACGGACCCGGCCGTGCGAAGAGGCACTCAAGCAACTCAACGCACAGGGTGAGCAGACCGTGGCCTGACCCCACGACTACACACACGCGCAACCCGCATGCCACCCGGGAACGAACGGAGGGAACAACCTCGTTACTGCCCCCAGAAATCACGGAGTCAAGAGCAAACCCAACCCCAACCCCGTGGCAAGGCCGTAGCAGCGGAGCGCGAAGGAAGACCCAGACCCACTGAATGGACTGGATCCCCTGGAAAACGGGGGCCCGGAGAGGTCAATGACGCACGACCAGCCCCGAGGAACAGCACCTGGGTACGCAGGCCTTGGTACCCGACAGGTACCAGCCCACCACGACACGTAAGAGGAGACTCGCCTAGGAGGCCTCTCCTCCAACGCTCACCGATGTGCCAGCCATCCATGGCATCGTACCTTGGCACACCGACGTTCCCGGACTTCACACACGAGAACAGAGCACAGTATACAGAGCTACGAATGTGCTTAGAGACAATGATGTCCGATGTAACAGATGAACCGTACAAGTATGCTATCCTACTCCAGCACCTGAAGGTGCCCAGAGCTAACAATATAGCGCTGGCATATTCCACCTCTACTACCCCATACACCGCGGCTCTAGCAGCCCTCGACCAACGTTATGGACGCATATGGGACTACGTAATACAAGAGATAAGGAATATTGACCGTCTACCCCCAGCCACAGACAATCGCTCACTAGATGACCTGTCTATCAAGGTACAATCCCTGGTAGGGATGCTGGGGGCACAAAAGGAAAAGGGTATGCACGAACTGTACGCAAACTCTAATGTTGAGAGGATTTTAGAGAAGCTTCCGCCCGCCCGACAAGAGCGCTTCAGGCGGCAAAGAGACCACCGTGATCCTAACGGTCCCGAGCCATCCCTCCTAGACCTAGCCGACTTCCTGGCGAGAGAAGTCAACAGCCTACGATTGGATACGTTCGTGCGGAGCGCACCAAGCTCCAGAGAGGGACCTAGGAGAGCAAACGATGGCCGCAGGCTGGTGACCGTCATGCACCAAGCCGAATCAGTACCGAGCAACAAGAACCACAGTACCCCCTCGATGAAAGAGAAGTGGAAGATTGTATGCCCGTACTGCGAAAAGGAACACTGGCTGTCACACTGTGACACGTTCAAGAAGATGACCGCAGACGAGGTGAGTCAATGGATAAAGTCCAACCGACGCTGTTACCGATGTGCGCGCAGTCACATGGCAGCCGAGTGCCGCTTAAAGAAGAGGTGTAGTCGGTGTGACGGAGCCCACTTGGACGTTTTACATGACAGTAACAGAAGAAAGCCTGCACCCTCAAGCAGCACAAAGGCAAGTGTTATGTACATTGACCCCGCCAGCAGCGGGGGCGCCCGGGTGCTCTTGAAGGTGGTCCGCGTAACATTGAGTTACGAAGACAAGGTCATGGACACCTACGCCGTCCTTGACGACGGGTCAGAGAAGACCCTTCTCCTCGCGTCCGCTGCGGCCCAGCTGGGCCTGCGGGGGAGCGAAGAAACGATGACGATTCAGACAATAAGAAGAGACCTGAAGACGATCAAGGGCGAGAACGTCTCCTTCACTATCGCAGCAAGCGGGCAGCCAGAGAGACGGTATAGGATCACTAACGCTTTCACCAGCCAAGACATAGGCCTGTCGCAGTACACCTACCCCATCGCCAAGCTGATGGATAAATATGTGCACCTGCGTCAACTACCTATACCGCTCATAGACGGTGCCACCCCGACCCTGCTGATAGGATCCGACCATGCACACCTCATCGTCCCGATGGACCGGGTCCACACTGGGCCCAGAGGCTGTCCAGCAGCAGTCGAGACCCGCCTAGGATGGACACTACAAGGCCCCCTCTCTAGGTCTCCCAACCGAACAGCAGCCACTCGCTGCCTCCACTCCAGAGTGACAGAAGAAGACACCACCCTCCTACAGCACGTCGAGAGGCTATGGACACTAGAGACAATGCCCTTTAAGAACAAAAAGAAACACATTCGTTCCAAGGAAGACATTTATGCCATAGCCCTCCTCGAGCAGGGGACAAAGAGAGTCAAAGTCAACGGAGTGATGAGATACGCAACTCCACTCCTGAGGCGAGAGGGTATGCCTACCTTCCACGCCCCAAAAGAAGCGACGGAGCGGTATCTATCGAACACAGAGCGGCGCCTAGCCAGAGACCCCGCTCAAGCTACTGTGTACCGCGCTGAGATTGACAAGCTAATCACAGCGGGACACATAAAGAAAATTGACATTAAAGAGGCCGATCAGACGACCGAATCATGGTACGTGCCGCACCACAAAGTCCACCACAACGGCAAGGATCGTATTGTGTTTAACTGCAGCTACCAGATCGGATCACAAAATCTGAATAAAGAGCTCTTGCCCGGCCCAACACTCGGCCCCTCTCTACTAGGCGTGTTGCTACGTTTCCGCCAAGACAAGGTGGCCATCAGCGGCGACATCAAAGGGATGTTCCTGCAAGTGCGACTAGTGGAGGAGGACAAGCCCCTGCTGCGGTTCTTATGGAGAGAGAGGATCGGGGATGAGCAACCATCCATCTATCAATGGGAAGTCCTCCCTTTCGGAACCACATGCAGCCCATGCTGTGCTACGTTCGCACTGCAAAAACACGTCGCAGAAGACCCAGCAGCTGATGAAGAGGTCCGACAAAGTGTAGGAAATAGTTTCTACGTGGACAACTGTCTGCAAAGCGTCTCGACGCCAGAAGAAGCCGAGGCCCTCCTACTCAAGCTCCGCGCCTCCCTGATCAAAGGCGGCTTTGATCTCCGGCAGTGGGCCAGCAGCGACCCTCAGGTATTGCGCAGCCTCTCCCCAGAGGACAAGGCAGCAAGCAGCGAGACCTGGATGGCGACCATCCCAGGAGAAGCCCAAGAAATGACATTAGGACTAGTCTGGCGCTTCAAAACAGACTCGCTCCATTATAAACACACACCCCTGACCAAGGAGCAGGGAAGGTCGACTTCACTACCGACCACAAGACGGAGTGTATACAGAACACTCGCCAGACAATATGACCCGTTGGGATGTATTCTACCTTACACCACCAGGGCAAAGATGATTGTGCGAGCGCTATGGGACAAGGACCAGGGCTGGGACGACCCCATACCCGAACACCTTGCCTCCACATGGAGAGAGTGGGAGACAGAACTCAGCTCGCTCCCAGGTGTCAACATACGCCGCAGCTACTTCCCACCCACAGTGCGGCTGGAGACGTGCCAGATGGACCTGCACGTCTTCAGCGACGCCTCAGAAGTAGCCTACGGTTCGGTGGCCTACTTGCGGGCCCGAGAGGAGGGAGGAGAAATACATACCGCCTTCATCCTGGCTCGTTCAAGGATAGCCCCCCGCAAGCAACAATCGATCCCGCGTCTAGAGCTCTGCGCAGCCCTAGTAGGAGCGCAACTCGCCACGTTAATCCAACGTGAACTCACCATCCCGGTGCAAAGAACAATCCTGTGGTCAGACTCCATGACCGTACTCACATGGATCCAGTCCGATTCGTGTAGATACAAGGTCTTCGTGGGAGTCAGAATCACAGAGATCCAAGAGTTAACAGAATCAGCATGCTGGAGGTACGTGGACACAAAACAGAACCCAGCAGACGTCATCAGACGGGGAATGTCCCTGGATGACCTCACACGTCACAATATCTACAGTGACGGTCCCGAGTTCCTCAAGCTCCCGGAAGAAGAGTGGCCTAAACCCACCCCACGGGAGGCTAGTCAAGAGGAGGCAGAGATGAAGAAATCTATGTTCTGTGGGTTGACGCACACACCAGTCCCCACAGACCCTAACATAGACGACTGCCCCACCCTTGAGAGTGCGCAGTTAAAGACATTCTTGTGGCACCACCCTGAGGTTCCCTCCACTACTGACATTAATGCAGCTAATTACGAAGAAGCAGAACTCCTTCTGCTACAGCGAGCCCAAAGAGACTCGTTCCCTGACGAGCTAGACTGTCTGCAGGGATCAAAGCCAGTCCCGTCAGACAGCAGACTGCTCCACTTGGCCCCTGAGCGCGACGCCCATGATCTCATCAGAGTGGGTGGTCGTCTGAGAAGGGCCCCGGACTTAACGGATGACGTCAAGTTCCCTATAGTTCTCAACAGCCGACACAAGGTCACAGAGCTCATCATAAAGAAATACGACGAGGATGTGCACCACGCTGGGGCAGAGAGAGTCTTCGCTGAGATCAGACGTCGCTATTGGATACTGCAAGGAAGAGAAGCAGTACGACGCTTCCAGCGGACCTGTCTAGACTGTCGCAAGTGGCGAGCACAGCCCAGTATACCCAGGATGGCTGACCTACCTCCCTGTCGCCTCCGACTCGGCGACAAGCCCTTTCACTCCACCGGTATGGACTGCTTCGGCCCGCTGTATGTGAAGAAAGGAAGAGGGACGGAGAAGAGGTGGGGTATTGTATTCAAATGCATGACCACCCGAGCGATACACATAGAACTCCTTCCAACCATGAGTACGGACTCATTCCTTATGGCCTTCCGGAGATTCACAGCGCGGAAAGGAAAACCGTCTATATTACTGTCTGATCACGGGACAAACTTCAAAGGCGGAGAAAGAGAGCTGAGAGAGAGCTTCCAAGCTATGGGCCCAGAACTTAAGACCCACCTCGCTCCCTCTCAGATTGATTTCCAGTTTAACCCCCCGAACGCCCCTCACTTCGGGGGAACCTGGGAACGAGAAGTACGTTCAATAAAGACAGCCCTGTATGCCGTGCTTGGGGCCCAGACCGTGGCGGAAGAAGTCCTCACGACAGTCCTCACAGAGATCGAGGGAGTATTGAACTCAAAGCCCCTCGGTTACGTCTCAAGTGATGTAGCAGATGTCGACCCAGTTACCCCCAACACTCTCTTGATGGTGCGGCTGGACCCCGCGCTCCCACAGACAGTGTACAGACCTGAGGAAGCGAACGGCCGAAGAATGTGGAGGTACAGTCAAGTATTGGCTGACAAGTTTTGGAACAGTTTCCTCCTCCACTATCTACCGTCTCTACAGACCCGCCAGAAATGGGTCAAAGAAAGAGACAATTTGACGGAGGGCACAGTCGTCATGATCATAGACCAGTCACTACCCCGAGCTATGTGGCCGGCCGGCCGCGTAAGCAAAGTGATCACTGGTGCCGACGGAAAGGTCAGAGCGGCAGAAGTTCTCGTCCAGGGACGGACATACACCCGACCCGTGGCGAGGCTGATAGAGTTGCCAAGGCTCCCTGACTCCCTTGATGACGACCATGACCCACTGACTTTGTGAATTGCCCTACTCCTCACAACGGACATTTAGTAGTGGACAAGACGGTTAATCTGTCTCTGCTTATCTAATTAGGTGCGGACTAATTAGGAGGCGGCTGTTACAAAGGGTCAGATTAAACCGAATATATATATTTATTACTTGAGATATATTGTATAATATTTGTATATCGTCTGATATCCCTTGTATATTCTTTGTATATATACACGGAATATCCCTTTACCTAGGTACAGGCCAGACCATAATATTCGTTCTCCTATTGGACAGCGACCCCTAGGCGCCAACGGCCATACCCCCAATGGCAAGTTCAAAGCCACCGCCAAGGCATGTCTCAACATGTCCAGGTTTGCGCAGTAATACGAGACAGAACTGAGGTTGGCACTAGATTATTCACCTTACGTATAAATACGTCGCAGGTGGATACAGCAGCACTTAGACCAAAACGTTGAAGCCTTCACCGCGATACAACGTGCCGTGAAGTGGGCCTCTTTGCCCCTAAATAGAGCCTTGAGAACCGCGTGCGAATAGATAGCTAAAGTGTCAGAGTTTAACGCTGTATCGTCGAGTTCGACTTATTCTATTGTGAAGTAATAGTCTATTATTTATAGTGTATCGTGCGGCTACCGTTCTCCGTGACCATCATTACCACCGGTTCGTCGTACTCTAGCTAGAACCGTTGGATATGTACACCGGAGAACCTACACCGGCGAATGCAGAGCCTTTTCCGGCTGGATTATATTGCTTTGGTACTGTGGCTGCTGGAGCAGAGAACCGTCTACCCCACTGCTGTGTGGGATCTACCCTGTGAGGAGCACCATCGAGCCCGCCTCTAGGACCACAGAGGCTGGCTAGCTTTCATCCATGCTGTCGTGCATACTGGAGTATAGCTGTTGCTTTGTCTACGGACCAAGGGATTACTGCACTGGCTCCTGTATCTGGAGCCTCGTTATTCCGCGTTGATCCAGACTTTGCTCCCGAACATTCCTCTAACCCTGCTGGCTTACAACCGGAGGGAACCCCTTAGTATCTCCAGCTGACTACAAGTGTGCCTTATGTAATTCTTATGCTACAGGTGGCGTCAGTTATACCCATCTTACTATGCTCATGGACTTACGCTCTTGACCTACTTAAGTGTTCTTCGCCTTACAAGCGCAATCATAATTCTCAATCTGTAACCTACCGTTGCTGCTCTAATAATAAATACCTCTAAATAGAACTTTCTTTGTTATGCCGTATTCTTGTGTGGGTGTTCACCAGATATACCGTGTACTGTATGGCCAGTAATTAAAGTACATAACTAAGTAGTGGTTTAATGATACCATACTCTCAATACAGTCAGGGAATTGTACCCCTCAGTTACAACATGACTTCTGATAAATCCCTTTAATGCGTTCCACAGGACCCTAGGGTCTTCGACTGTGCCGACGGCTGGAAATGACAAAAATCCTATGTAAGAATAAGAGTAAACACCTTCATTAACTCAGAGGTAGTAATAAGCTATACCTGACACAACCTGATATTATATATTATATATATATATGACCTGACATTCAATGACCTGAACCTAAGGCTCAAATCTGGTCAAACCCAGTCTAAACAAAATAACAAGACCTAGAAACACAGCAAAACAGATCAACCGAAGGTATTACTAGTGAAAACAAACGTGAACATTGGCCCTAATATGAGCCAACCATACGGGAAAAATTTGCTATTATTATATAATAACTCAACGCCATCCCTGTAACTAACTACTTCTGAATCTGCGTATTGCCGTCCTAATGCTTCAGCCAGCCGTAAATAGCATCTGTATCTGAACCTAAATCACCGCCAACAGTAACACCTCCGGTTACCACAGTGCGTTGCTCCTGTAGGATCAGCTTTTAGCGTCCCACTTCCGACACTCAAATACAAATGGATATAAAAAATTAAAGCATACAAGTTAGTTAAGGCAGGACCCGATCACAGTTAAATTGTGCAAACAGATGTTATTTAAACAGCAACAATAAAAATAAATATGTAAACATTAACGGGCCTCGAATGTCCCGATAAGGGCGATAGATATAGCATGCTAGTTAGCCCGAGGCTAGCTTGTCAGCTAGTGATAAATCCAGCTAGCCCGCTAGCATTCATTATGTACATTGTCCAGCTAGCTCGCTAGCATTCATAGAGGCGATACACATGTGCAGCCACAAGGTTAGCAAGTAACAGAAGTCATTAGGCCTCGCTAGTTTGGATGGGCAAGGGCTAGTTAGCCTGTTTGGGCATGATATTAGACATTTGTGATTATTCAGCCATATCAATGTATTAGGCCCACATCGTCACGTCACTCACCCGACACAGTTATTAAGCTACGGTCTCGGCTACCCCCCCGAGATATTCTTCCGCTCTTGCCATCAACCAAATAGATCGACGTTCATCGTCCTTAAGCAGCACAGATAATCTTGCGGGGAAGAGCAGCGTAGGCCTCAGGCCCAATTTCCATAGCCTGGCCATGACCACTTTGTATTCGCCTCTCTGTGCTTGAACCTCCGGCGTAAAGTCTTTGAAAATTGCCACTTTGTGAGTTCACCTCTCCTGGCACGGGCCGACCGCATGATGAGCTCCCTGTGTTGTAGCCTGTTTAGCTTAACAATGATGGGCCTCGGCCCCTTGTTCCCTCCAGGACTGGCCTTGCCCGCTCTGTAAGCCGACTCGCACACAGGTGGGCTGGGGAGGACATCCTCCCCCAGGATCTCTTGCAACCCCGGTATGGTCTCCGAGGGACGACCTCCCTCACGGCCCTCCGGGACACCAAGGATCCTGATGTTGTAACGTCTCTCCCGGGACTGCATCTCAACAATTACCATCTGTAGTTTGGAAACGTCAGCCTGCCTAGCCAGCAGGGAGCTCTCCAGACACGCCAGCCTCGCCCTGTTGCGAGGCCTCTGCCGTTAGCGAAGCTAGTTTGTTAGCATTAGCCGTGGAGGTAGCGTGTAGTGACTCCATCTTCTCTCTCAACGGGTCGACCGCCAACCTAATTTCCTCCGTCACTGCCCGATGAAGAGTATCAAAAAATTCCATCTGTGCCTTTTTTTGCGCGTCAGTGAAGCGTACCTCAAAGTCTGCATGGAGTTTGGTCATGACTGAGAGAACAGCTTCACTTATTTCACTGATTTCGGGTGAAGGCGAGGATGGTTTCGGTGATAGTTTGCCGGCTGGTGTACTCATGGCTCAGGTTTCCATAACACCGCAAAAAGTTGAAAAAAGTTGACGAAAGTAGTTGACAATCGACAAATCAACAAGAAAATCAATAACAAATACAAATTAAATAAAGCCTAATGGGGTGAAAAGTGTATTTTAGCACGTTAGTAGGGAGCTCTCGTGAAACACGTCCTATTCCATGAGTGCCTGGCTCCGCCCCCCGTTTTAAAATAAATCTTAAACACTATTTACACTCACACACAATAAAAATGTGTCTTCAGCACAGCTGGAATACATGCACACCCTGATACATAGTTTTATTTAGGTATAACTGGATTTTATCTCTTGTTTTTTCATCTCCTGTTTTACATTTCTTTTTTTCTATGATACATGTTTTACTCTATTCTATGATTACTTTTCTTTGTGATATATGCTTTTCTTATGTTCTATCTGTGTATGTTATCTTGTGTATGTATGTTGTTGGACCCCAGGAACGAACCAGAAGGTCTGCTATTTGTTTCAGGATGCAGGTGTCCTGCACAAGTCTCCATACTCCCTCCAAACAGACCGCAATCTTGATCCCCTCCAGATGAGGATCACAACTTCGCGCCTTCTTGACACCTTCTCCTCCAATGCCATAGTATTCATCACTGCATGCAATGGCTTTACGTGGGGCAAAACAAGAAAAAGGTTTTAGACAAAAAAATTATATATTAAAACACACACACAAAGGCAGTACATTAAAGACACATCACAGCTGCCCTGGTGGGATTACACACACCTCCTCTTCTCAGTGCTCTACATTTAACCATGAGATGGAAGTCCAGCCTGACCCCGTGTTCTACATTTAACCATGAGATGGAAGTCCAGCCTGACCCCGTGTTCTACATTTAACCATGAGATGGAAGTCCAGCCTGACCCCGTGTTCTACATTTAACCATGAGATGGAAGTCCAGCCTGACCCCGTGTTCTACATTTAACCATGAGATGGAAGTCCAGCCTGACCCCGTGTTCTACATTTAACCATGAGATGGAAGTCCAGCCTGACCCCGTGTTCTACATTTAACCATGAGATGGAAGTCCAGCCTGACCCCGTGTTCTACATTTAACCATGAGATGGAAGTCCAGCCTGACCCCGTGTTCTACATTTAACCATGAGATGGAAGTCCAGCCTGACCCCGTGTTCTACATTTAACCATGAGATGGAAGTCCAGCCTGACCCCGTGTTATACATTTAACCATGAGATGGAAGTCCAGCCTGACCCCGTGTTCTACATTGTCTTTTGTGACACATTGTTTTAAACTGTTTTTCAAAGTGATTATACTCTTAATTTGAACCCATGATATCAATCATATGTCTTTCAACTATTTTTGGTTGTTTGTTAAAGGGATTAAATACACATTTTTGCATTACAGATTGTTGTGAAGTGTGATTCATCATATGGTGTAACAGCATATCATTTGGTGTGACTTTCACAATTATGACATTATGAAGGCTTTTCGGTAAGAAATGTTATAATAATCAATGGGACAGATGAATAACAGTGTCGCCAAATGTTTCTAGCATTTTGCGGTTTGCCAAAATGTATTAGTAGTACATAGTAACATTTAGTGCAATCGTCTTACCATGAGTTCTGATTAAGAAAATGTGTGCAAAATGTAACTAATTTGCACAAGGAAGAGCTAGAAATGTGTATAGTAGTGATGAGGAATGCTGAGAAATAGACATACATAATTAAAATACACCCCTTTTATATTTGGTCACGCCATATGACAATTTTACTCGCACATTATACTAATGAAAAAAATGTATTACTCGAATAAAATCTACAATACCACAAATATTTTTTTAAAGATTAGAGTTCTAAAACAGAACTGAATGATTTCCATTACCCATATCTGAAATATTTAAAAAGTTGGAAAAAAATAACATACTAGGTCCCGGAGAAGCAGTTGTAGTTGTTGTTGTAGTTGTAGGTGTAGTTGTAGGTGGTGTTGTAGTTGTAGGTGGTGTTGTAGTTGTAGGTGGTGTTGTAGTTGTAGGTGGTGTTGTAGTTGTAGGTGGTGTTGTAGTTGTAGGTGGTGTTGTAGTTGTAGGTGGTGTTGTAGTTGTAGGTGGTGTTGTAGTTGTAGGTGGTGTTGTAGTTGTAGTTGTAGGTGGTGTTGTAGTTGTAGGTGGTGTTGTAGTTGTAGGTGGTGTTGTAGTTGTAGGTGGTGTTGTAGTTGTAGTTGTAGGTGGTGTTGTAGTTGTAGGTGGTGTTGTAGTTGTAGGTGGTGTTGTAGTTGTAGGTGGTGTTGTAGTTGTAGGTGGTGTTGTAGTTGTAGGTGGTGTTGTAGTTGTAGGTGGTGTTGTAGTTGTAGGTGGTGTTGTAGTTGTAGGTGTAGTTGTAGGTGGTGTTGTAGTTGTAGGTGGTGTTGTAGTTGTAGGTGGTGTTGTAGGTGGTGTTGTAGTTGTAGGTGGTGTTGTAGGTGGTGTTGTAGTTGTAGGTGGTGTTGTAGTTGTAGGTGTAGTTGTAGGTGGTGTTGTAGTTGTAGGTGGTGTTGTAGTTGTAGGTGTAGTTGTAGGTGGTGTTGTAGTTGTAGGTGTAGTTGTAGGTGGTGTTGTAGTTGTAGGTGGTGTTGTAGTTGTAGGTGGTTTTGTAGTTGTAGGTGTAGTTGTAGGTGGTTTTGTACTTGTAGGTGGTGTTGTAGTTGTAGGTGTAGTTGTAGGTGGTGTTGTAGTTGTAGGTGGTGTTGTAGTTGTAGGTGGTGTTGTAGGTGGTGTTGTAGTTGTAGGTGGTGTTGTAGGTGGTGTTGTAGTTGTAGGTGGTGTTGTAGTTGTAGTTGTAGGTGTAGTTGTAGGTGGTGTTGTAGTTGTAGGTGGTGTTGTAGTTGTAGGTGTAGTTGTAGGTGGTGTTGTAGTTGTAGGTGGTGTTGTAGTTGTAGGTGGTGTAGTAGTTGTAGGTGGTGTTGTAGGTGTAGTTGTAGGTGGTGTTGTAGTTGTAGGTGGTGTTGTAGGTGTAGTTGTAGGTGTAGTTGTAGTTGTAGTTGTAGTTGTAGGTTGTGTTGTAGTTGTAGGTGTTGTTGTTGTAGGTGTAGTTGTAGTTGTAGGTGTAGTTGTAGGTGGTGTTGTAGTTGTAGGTGGTGTTGTAGTTGTAGGTGGTGTTGTAGTTGTAGTTGTAGGTGTAGTTGTAGGTGGTGTTGTAGTTGTAGGTGGTGTTGTAGTTGTAGGTGGTGTTGTAGGTGGTGTTGTAGTTGTAGGTGGTGTTGTAGTTGTAGGTGTAGTTGTAGGTGGTGTTGTAGTTGTAGGTGGTGTTGTAGTTGTAGGTGGTGTTGTAGTTGTAGGTGGTGTTGTAGTTGTAGGTGGTGTTGTAGTTGTAGGTGGTGTTGTAGTTGTAGGTGGTGTTGTAGTTGTAGGTGTAGTTGTAGTTGTAGGTGGTGTTGTAGTTGTAGGTGGTGTTGTAGTTGTAGGTGTAGTTGTAGGTGGAGTTGTTTTAGGTGGTGCTGTTATTGTAGGTGGAGTTGTTGTAGGTGGTAGTGTTGTTGTCATCATCATTGTTGTGGTTGGATATTCTGTGGATACCACTGTTGAATCTGTAATGGAAAAACAAAGATAATTTCAATAAATTAAATAAAATTAATAATTATGATTAAGTCTATTGTCCTATAAAATATGTAACACCAAAGTATAACAAAGGCTAACGTGCAGCCAGATAACTTTCTACTGAACGCACAGAGCACCATATTGTCCCCATGAAGAAGGTGCAGGTTTTCCCAAACCAGAAACCGTGGGTGGACAACTCCATCCCAGTGGCCCTGAATGATGTACCGCTGCTTACAACTCGGGCCGAGCATCGGGGAGTATGGAAGAGTACAAGGTAGCAGCCTATATGCTACGCAAGGAGGTACGGGGTGCAAAACGGCGATATGCGAACAAGATGGAGACACAGATGGCACAGAACGACACAAGAGGCTTATGGTGGGGAGTACGAACGATAACTGATTATAAAGTCAGCCCCCCCTCAATAGTGAGAGCCGATGCCTCTCTCGCGGATCAACTCAACTCCTTTTACGTCAGGTTTGGGGCGAGCAGTGGCGACGTTAGCTCACCGGCTAACAACGTCAGTAACCGCGGGGAAGGGGGGTTCATCCGCGGGGGGACACACACTCTCTCTCATTGACGGAACACAGCGTGAGAATAGCGTTTATGGGAGTAAATACTAGGAAAGCTGTAGGCCCGGATGGGATAACAGGACGAATACTCAAGTCCTGTGCAAATCAGCTGGCCCCAGTATTTACATCCATATTCAATCTATCCCTGGCCGAGTCCGTGGTCCCTGCCTGCTTCAAAGTGTCCACTATAATCCAAAAAACTCCTCTCCAGCAGGCCTAAATGACTACAGACCGATGGCACTCACCTCTGTGGTCATGAAATGCTTTGAGAGGCTGGACAAGGATTACATCTGTGCCTCCGTCCTAGTAACATGGACTGTTTGCACAATAAACTGTTCCAAATCCTCTTCTTATTTAAACACGTATGATTATTCATATTTCACAGTTTTTGTTCTTCATGTTTCATTGACGACCAAGAGGCAGAAATGTAGTTCTCAATTCCATCCATTTAATTCGTTTCTCCCTTTACAGGTTTTTCTAGAGCAGAGCAGCAGCGAGGCATAGCTTATTCTAACAAACATTCTGTCAACTAACTTCTCCCGAAGGATCAAACACACCCTTTTACAGGTGGCACACGTTGCTAATTAGCGTTGAAGCGTGTGGCTATAGGCCTGCGCGCAGCTGACTTCCCACTGGGGGCAAAGATGGTGCACCACAGAATACAGTCCTATAATGCAATCTAATTCTAAACAATATGATAAACAATTTAACTTAAATCTCCATTTAGGCTATTATAAAACATATTTATGCCAATTTCATTTCACCTTTTGCTACAATAATAAATGATATATTTCAAGCTGTTCAAATTATATATTACTATCAAAAAGTCACAACAAACTCCCCCCCGATGAGCTCCCATGGTGTCATCATTCTTCTAGTTCCAAGGGGTACAGCAGCTGTACCGGTCTCTTCAGGACCAGATTCTTGGGGAGTCTTAACGAACATGAACGAACCTTTCCGTCCCGTCCTACGAACACCTGTTCAATGCGACCCATTTTCCACATATGCTTTGGCTGTTTGTCTTCGTGCAGTAAAGCCAGGTCGCCCACCTTGAATGTGCTGGGCTTGTTCGATGCTGTGTGTGCTGATCTCAGCTCCATTAAATAATCCTTCTTCCATCGAATCCAGTATCCGTTGATCAGTCTCTGACGGTATTGTAACCGTTTGTTGAGCTTAGCTGCGTCAGCATTAGCGTGGTAATTGGGGGGAGTGGGCAGTGGAGGTAGGGTCGTGAGTCTCTGTCCCACCAAGAAGTGGGCTGGGATTAGCGGAGCAGGCTCTCCGCACTCTGCGTGTGTGAAGGTGAGGGGTCTTGAATTGACAACAGCCTCCACTTCAGTAAGCAACGTTTGAAGCTCTTCAAATGTCAAAAACGCTTTTCCTAATACCTTTCTTAAGCACACCTTCACTGACCTCACCATGTGTTCCCACATCCCGCCCCACCAAGCTGCCCGTTCTACTATGTATTTCCAGGTGATCATTTTCCCTGCAAAG
Source organism: Notolepis coatsorum (assembly GCF_963971535.1). Classification (NCBI taxonomy): domain Eukaryota; kingdom Metazoa; phylum Chordata; class Actinopteri; order Aulopiformes; family Paralepididae; genus Notolepis; species Notolepis coatsorum. The sequence goes on from NC_140172.1 coordinate 2,286,856, forward strand.
AACTCCTGTATCTTCGTATCTTTTATCAAGTTATACATAGCTCTCAGATCTTTGTCTGCACGCTTGAATGTTTTTGCGTTGTCTGAATATATCGTGGTACAGATTCCTCGTCGGGCCACAAATCGTCTAAAGGCCAAACGAAATGAATCTGTGCTGAGGTCTGATACTATTTCTAAATGCACAGCTCTTGTCACTGCACAAGTAAATAAAGCTACATATGCCTTTTTATTCTGGGGCTTTACATATAATGGCCCTGCGAAATCTACACCTGTTACTTCGAACGGCTGGGCCTCTGTCACCCTATCTTTGGGCAAGGGCGCAGTACATTGTTGGCCTGCTTTTAATTTACTTTTTCGACAGACGAGACACTGTTTTACCATTTTCTTCACCAACTGGCGTCCTCTTAATATCCAAAACTGTTCTCTCACCTGTGTCAAGGTGTCTTGTAAACCAGAGTGGAATACATCATTGTGCGCTCTCTTAATGGCCAGCAAGGAGAAGGGGTTAGTCCCGGACAGTATGAGAGGGTGTTTCTGTGCGTAATCCCAGTTGGTTTCCTGAAGCCGTCCTCCGACGCGCAGAAGCCCTTCATTATCCATGAACGGTTTTAGGCTCATTAAATTTGAGCCTCTATGCACTTCTCTTCCATTTAACAAATCTGATTGTTCTTTTGGGAAGCTTTCTGTTTGGGAGAGTTTTGTCCAGTATTTCTCCGCCTCTCTGATTTCCTCTGCGCACAGCGGACCAGATTTCTTTTTTTCTTTCTTCTGTGTATTGCTTGTAAAACGCAGCATCCACGCTGTGACGCGCAGGACTCGGTTGAGTTTGCTGTGTTTTCCCAGGTCAAATAGCGGGCCCAAACACATACTTGTTTTCTCCTCTTTCACTATCTGGCTTTGCACCACACACTCCTCCAAATTCACTCCTTCATCAATATCATCTTTTGACGTACTTTTTCCGGTTGGCTCTCTTAACCACTGTGGCCCGTGCCACCACAGAGAGTCATCTTTTAGCGTCTTTACGCTGGAGCCCCGTGTGCCGCGATCGGCCGGGTTCTCTGCTCCATGGCAGTGCCCCCAGTTCTCTGGGAGGGTCAGGTTCTGAATTTCGATCACTCGGTTCTGAACGAACGGCTTCCATTGTTTAGCCGTGCCTTTGATCCAATGGAGAGCGATCATTGAGTCTGTCCAATAGTGTGTCTTGATTTCAGGCATTTTTAATTGTTCACATACAAACTTTCCTAGTCTAGACCCTATCAAAGCTCCCATCAGTTCCAGTCGAGGTAGGGTGATTTTCTTTAATGGAGCAACTTTAGTTTTGGCCGTTATTAGACTAGTGGCGCATTTTCCATCTATATCTGTCGTGCGCAAATAGGCTACTGCACAATAAGCTTTTTCACTCGCATCACAGAATATGTGGATCTCTTTATCTAAAAGCGTGTCGTCACTATTCTGTAGTTCTGAAGTGTAACTTCTGCTTATGGCTATAGAGCCTAAATCAGGAATTTCAGCGCACCACTGGTTCCATTTTTCGGAGAGGTCATCTGGGAGCTGTGCGTCCCAGTCGAGACCCCGTTCCCACATTTTTTGGAACAGGCATTTTACCCTAATGCTAAATGGGGATAAAAAACCTATTGGGTCAAAGATTCGTGCTGCGGATTGGAGAACTCCTGTCTTCGTGTTTTTTTTTGTCTTTTAAATGTTCAATAAAATCCTTCATTTCAAACACAAAGTCGTCTGTTTCTGTTCTCCATGTCAGCCCTAACACTTTCATTGGCGTTTGGCTTTTGACTTCCACCTGTTCAATTTTCACTTGTTGTGTCCATTCTCTTTGCAGCTCATTTGAATTCGTTTTCCACTTGCACAAATCCATTCCAGCTTCAGACATGATCTCCTTGGCTGTTTGAGTGATTTTTAAAGCCTCCTCTACTGTGTGAGCACCGCAGATATAGTCATCTACGTAGAGACACTCATCTAGGGTTTTTGCGACCTCTGGATATTTATTCTCGTATTTCTTTAGATGATGACGAATTGTGGCTGCTAATAGAAATGGACTGGAGGACACTCCGAATGGAACTCGTGTCATTCTCAGAATGCTGATCTGGTCCATTGACAATGTGTCTCCGGTGGTCCAGAGAAATCTCAGTGCATCTCTGTCCTGTTCGTTTAGAGAGATCTGAAGGAAGGCCTTCGTAATGTCTGACATGAGGGCCACTTTATACTGTCTAAATCTGACTAGAATGCCTAATAGGTCTGGATTTAAATTGGGGCCGGTTTGGAGACACTCGTTAAGAGACCGACAATCTCTTCCATGTGAAGACGCATCAAATACTACTCTTAATTTAGTAGTTTCTCTTTGATCTCTAATTACAGCATGATGGGGTAAATAGTAGATAGGGTTCTCCAATTGTTTGGGCTGCACCTGTTCTACTATTTCTACTATTCCATCGGCTAGGTACTCTTGGATGACGTCATTATATTTATGGTACAGTACGGGGTTGCTATGGAATCTTCTTACCAGGTGAGCAAATCTACTCTCAGCTGTGGCGTAGTTATCAGCGATGATCACCTGTTCCTCTCTCCATGGCAACCGAACCTCATATCTCCCGTTCGTGTATTTGATTGACTCCTCGAATTTCAGTAGCGCGTCTGCAGCGTCTGCGCTCTCAGCGCGGCCTTCTTTTGACATGTCAATTCCGAGGGATTCAGTTTCCCAGAAGCTGCGCAACTGGTTTGAAAGCGCTTGCTCCTCTCCCATGCTCACGAGCATCACGTCCACGTCTGGAGTCTCTGTGACACACATCATCGCCGTTGTGACAGTTCCTTGCACTAACCATCCAAACTTGCTTTCGAGCGCAACTAGTGCGTCATCCAGTCTCTCCATTCGTCCAGTGATGATTTTCCAATAGTGATCACCTCCGATCAAGATTCCAAGCTTTTCTGATTCCATTCCCTCACTGGGGTATCAGCAAGTTGCATTCCTCTTTTGTGCAGCGTTCCTCTCAGTTTCTCACTGGCTGTTGTCAGGTTTGATGACGTGCTCACCAGTGGCGTCTCCAGTAGTTCTAGTTCCACTGCTTGGTTGGTTCGAATATTTCTCAGATACACTATAACCTTCCTACAGGTTATTCGTTTGGGTACTAGCGAGCCAAATGTGTGCAGGTTCAATACCTCCTCTCCTACTACTGGTAGATTTAGAGCCTTTGAGATATCTTCTCTTATAAAACTGCGTTGGCTACCCCCATCCATAACACACCGCACTATCTGGCTGCGTGTGGGTGTTTCTATCCATACAGTCGCTGTCTGCAGCAGAACTGTGCCCCTTTCTGATGTTGGGACAATTGACACTACAGTATCTGTGGGGTTCTCCCTAACATTACTCTGTGTGCCCTTCTGTCTGGTACACACTGTTCTATGATGCCATACACTATTACACTCCTCACAGTACATTCCCTGCACTTTGCATTTACTAGAAGTGTGCCTGGCACCTAGACATCTGTAGCATCTGCCCTGTACCTTTAATTTTTCTTTTCTGATCTCAGCAGTGAATTCTGAACAGTCCTTTGATCTGTGATTGCTTTTGTTACAGAATACACATGCTTTTCCATCTTCATTATCAGCTGCGTAAAATGTAGATGTCGATGCGGCGCCCACGCGCTGGGGCCGCCGACTCCTCCTTTCCCAGACACTGTCTGCGGGTGGAGGTGGAGTCTCCTTTCTCTGTGTCAAGTTCATTGTCCTTTCCCGACTCTTGAGTTCCCTTTGCAGGAATGTCATTAGGTCTTTGACTTTCAATACAGACCCTGTAGCCTGAACACGCGTAAACTCCAGGGTTATTTCTTCGGGAATCATTTTCATGAGAATCGGGCACAGTAGACTTCCATATGAGTCCGATACAACGCCCTGTGCGTCTAAACTCCTCACTTGTATTTCACAGTCATCATACAATCTCCTTAGTGCGTTAATGTTCGTGGCACTCTTTACAGGGGTTAGATTAAGGAGCTTGTTCATGTGTGCGTTTATTATCAAATCTTTACGGCCAAATCTTTCCATCAACATTGCAATTGCATTGTCGTAGTTCTCGTCGGATAAGGATAATCCTGCGACTACGTTTGCGGCCGTGTCTGTCAATAATGACTTCAAATAGCTGAACTTGTCAGCTGAACTCAGGGTGGTGTTATTGTGAATCGACACTTTAAATTGATTCCAAAAGTCTTGCCATCGGCTTATATCACCACTGAATTTTCCAATTATCAATTTCGGAAGTCTTATATGATCAGATCTACTTGATGAGTGTGAGCTCCCATCGCTCACTCTTCTCTGTCGCTCCTCTTCTGTCTTTATGAGAGAGTCGCGCACCAACCTGTTGATCCGAGTTTTCCTTTTGATTATTCGGTCCATATAGTCCAGAGCCGTGGTCACTTCTTCGACCAGGTCCTTCTCCTCCGTCGCTGCTGCAATGTCCCGATCATGTTCATTTAGAGTAGTCTCCTTGACTACTAATATTTCTTTGCTTTCCTCCAAGTCGGGCAGACATGGGGCCTCTGCTCCTATCTGCTCGTCTATCTTGTTCAGCAACTTGGTTACAGACGTCCTTATTGCTCCTCGGATAGCCTTCAATCTTGTTAGTTCAGTCATTTTTCTTCTTTATCCAATTAGTCCGTCCGTGTAGAATATACTTAAATTCTCCCTGGTTTCGGCACCACTTTGTTTGCACAATAAACTGTTCCAAATCCTCTTCTTATTTAAACACGTATGATTATTCATATTTCACAGTTTTTGTTCTTCATGTTTCATTGACGACCAAGAGGCAGAAATGTAGTTCTCAATTCCATCCATTTAATTCGTTTCTCCCTTTACAGGTTTTTCTAGAGCAGAGCAGCAGCGAGGCATAGCTTATTCTAACAAACATTCTGTCAACTAACTTCTCCCGAAGGATCAAACACACCCTTTTACAGGTGGCACACGTTGCTAATTAGCGTTGAAGCGTGTGGCTATAGGCCTGCGCGCAGCTGACTTCCCACTGGGGGCAAAGATGGTGCACCACAGAATACAGTCCTATAATGCAATCTAATTCTAAACAATATGATAAACAATTTAACTTAAATCTCCATTTAGGCTATTATAAAACATATTTATGCCAATTTCATTTCACCTTTTGCTACAATAATAAATGATATATTTCAAGCTGTTCAAATTATATATTACTATCAAAAAGTCACAACATGGACCCACTGCAGTTTGCATACAGGACAAACAGGTCCACTGATGACGCGGTCTCCCAAGTACTGCACAGCACCCTCTCTCACCTTGACCGACAGAAGGGGGGCTATGTGAGATTGCTTTTCATTGACTATAGTTCAGCTTTCAACACCATAGTCCCCACCAGACTGGTTGACAAGCTGATCGATCTGGGTCTGAGCTCCGCCATGAGCGCCTGGATACTGGACTTTCTAAGTGACAGGCCCCAGGCGGTCAGAGTGGGGGGTCATACCTCCAGCAAAATCACCCAAGTATCGGGTCCCCCCAGGGCTGTTTTCTGAGCCCCCTGCTGTATTGACTGTACACACATAACTGTGTGGCCAGGTTCAGCTCCAACTCCATAGTGAAGTTTGCGGACGACACAGTGGTGGTGGGGCTGATCTCTGACAACGACGAAAAGGCCTATCGGGAGAAGGTTGAGGTACTGGACTGCTGGTGTCAGGACAACAGCCTGCTCCTGAACATTAGTAAAACCAAGGAGCTAATCGTGGATTTTAGGACAATACAGCAGGGGACACACGCGCCACTGTGGATAAACAGGGCTATCGTGGACAGGGTGAGCAGTTTCAAGTGCCTGGGAGTCCACATCACAGAGGACCTAACATAGTCAACCCACATAGATTCTGTGGTGAAAAAGGAAGTTCAGAGTATCGGAGAAAATACTCCAGTCCTTCTACTCCGGGCTGTAGAGAGCATTCTTGTTATGGTTTGTAACCGACCCCAATCGCACAACACAAGACAGGTATGAGAGTAAGCCAAAACAGGGCATTTATTTCTTACATAACAAAAAGCGGCACAGTCCCTTTAAGGGAAAACACAAAAACACTTGAATCAAGGAAATATGGAAAAGCGGCACTGTGCCTTTAAGAGGCGAACAGGCTAAGGGACTAAGGCTAAGGGCCAGGGCTAAGGACCAGGGCTAAGTGTCAGGGCCAGGACCAGGGGAACTGGAGAGGGGGACAGGGACAGAGGCCCGGAGAAGCGGGCTGGAGACAGGGACAGAGAACATTTGCATGTTCTTGGTATCTAGGAACATCTAGGGGCCTGGGGGTATGTATTTCCAGTGTCAGAAATATTGTGTCTGTTACTAGGCTGAGTAAATTGTAATGAAGAAAAAGAGAATATAAATTATGATATATGATTTTTGCATCTTTGAACAAAAATTGATATGGGTAGGAGAAAATGCTCACTGAGCTCATTCACCACCTTATTGAGATCATGTGTACAAAAAATCTAAGCAAATGAATAAAGGGAAGATGATTAAACAGAAGGATTTGTAGATACAGTAATTAATGATAATCGATTATAATTATAAATTCATATTTGACCTTGAACTTGACCTTGACCTTATTATCATATAGGACCTTATTGGTGGATAGGGAAAATGCTCCTCTTTCCAATGGCAGGGTTGAATCTGTATTTAGTAATTTCCTTGCGGTTTCTACGATAATTAGCATTTTCAGATAAATTCGTATTTCCGATAAATCGTATAAAACATCGGTAAAAATGAAAATATATACTTTGACTACTGTTTTTGATAGGGTTATGGTATTTACTCTTAACTACAAATATATATATTTTTAAACATTAACCTCTTAACATCCAAGGGCCCACATGTGGACGATTCTTTGCCGACCTCTAGTGGCTCGGGTGTGCATTTCTTTTAATACAATATATAGATAGAATAAAAGCCCTATTTGTTGCCTGTCGATTGCCCTCTCAGGTGACAAAATCCGTTCAGCGGTTCTCGAGTTACATGCCGATATGTGAGGCATGCCCCAAATTACGCAAAAGTACACATTACCACCCCCGACTCCCGGGGTTCTAGCTCCGTCAATCATTTGGCAATCTCGAAAATCTTTGCACAGGGTTGTAGCCAATGAGTGTGGCTTTTCAATGATACCCCATGATATGATAATTGGAAATCTAATAGGATCTCTATTGATCGATTTATGATAAAGAAAAGCAGGGTCCCCTATAGGGGGACATTAAGGCTTAAAATGTCACTTTAAATAATGGAAAAGTCACTTTAAAGGAATGAGGTATATAAAAAGTAACTTCAAAGAAAGAACAGATGTGGCTCTTGTATAATATAGTTTAGATACATTAAGTATAATAATGACGGAGCTAAAATTGTATATTGTATAGTAGTGTACATAGGAACCAGTGCCCTCTCAGGTATTTAGCACGTCTATTTTATCATGCACATCTTATGTCTTACCTGTTTTTTTTTCTGTCTATTTTATTATTGTATTATTCTATGTCTATTGTATTATTGCACAATCGATGCGGCCATGACCACCCGCATTTCACTGTAGGCTATACCCAGGTATGTATGTGACAAATAAACCTCTTGATTCTTGATTCTTGAGAGAGGAGACTCATATCTATCTTCTTGTCTCTCTCTGGAGAAGACGGTAAGCTAATTTCCCAAAATGTTGGCATGTTCCTTTAAATTATAAATAATCTATTTGTTTATGCAAATATAATTTAGTCTAAAAAACATTTCCCTGGTTTTTACCGGCACCTACAATGTGTAGTGTATTGAGAGGGGACCCTATTAACTGTTACACCGCTGAACGGCATGCTGAGTACAGGTAGCTAGCCAGGTAACATGACAGCAGGGCTGGCTCTGACCAATTGGCTGCCCTAGGCAGGATTGTATCTGTTGCCCCCTTGCATCACAGTTTGTTCTGTTCCACACGGTAAAGGGAGAGAAGAAGACCAAGAAGTTGTTTGTTTGGAGAATTTCTCACTCGCCGTCCAAATGAATGAGCCGTTGTAAAACACTCATTTTCCATGGGATTGTTATAAATGTTGGAACTGTACTATAGATAAGACTTCAGTATTTCGAAATAACTAGTAGTATTAGTAAAAAAAAAAAAAAAAATGTGTTGTCCCCTCTGGGTGGTGGCGCCCTTAGCATTTGCCTATACTGCCTATGCCTAAAGACGGCCCTGCATAACAGTATTTTAACAGTTTGAGTGCCAGCCATTAACATGGGAAACATGGTTAAATGCCACCACCCACTTCAATGATAGCGTTGTGAACGCATAATCTGTCTTACATTATGGCTATGTGTCTGATCTGCCTGTCGCTTATCAATGACTTGTTTGCAGTCAACATTGTCGAAACGGATTGTTTTTTAATTGGTTCATTTTCGTTTTATAGCATTTTGAAAAGCCCTAGTTTTTCAGGAAAATATATAGATTCCGTGATAAAAGGCATTTACTGGAATATTCTAGCATACACAAAAACGGACATTTTTCGGCCTATTTATGAATCGTTTTCAAATAAACGCTAGATTATCGATAGTATATGTGTACTTATGCACACTATAGAGGCGGGCTGAAAAATCAATTCTCTCATTTCCTCATCAGCGTTCACCGCGCACACACACACACACGCACAGGGCAAACGCTTATATCTCTGTGAAAACAGCTCTGATTATCCTAAGACTGGTAAAATAAATTCCTTACCTGAGATCAGATGTTATCCAAAAAGATTATTCCAATTCCGGATCGCCATTCCAAATATCGATCACGCTTATTGATTACAGTGTTGGTACTGTAAATACATAATCCAAGCGTTTTCCAGGCCGGCGAGCACAATCGATCCTTCAGTTGGCCTTGACGGAAAAGTAAAATGAGGAAACTGGCCACCCCCCCTGCATCAGTGTAAAGTAATGGGGTGCAGTACCACAGGGAGAGACGATAGGGGGCGGTATCTTCCGAATTGAGCTCAGAGAGACTCTGCAGCACTAACCCGAGGCTCGATTGATGAAATATGAATTCAAATCGCCTAAAAATAAAACGACAAACAAACGCTATATAGCGTCGGGGGCACTCAAAGGTCGGCATGAACTAACGACAAAAAGCGTCCATGGCACTCAATGTGTTAAGAGCTGGGAGAACAGAAAAGAAAGATGAAGAAAGAGAGGCTGGAGATGTTACATGGTAGCAATGTTTTGTACATTTGCCATGTTGTTTCACTAAGTTGATACATTTCAAGCATCAGTGATGTAACTTTTGGAATTAATGCTTTAGTTCCCGGAAATACACTGGCTTAATGCGCAAGCGTTAACTGTTAGCAAAAACAGAAATACACTGGCTTGGTGCGCTAGCGTTAGCTGTTAGCAACAACAGAAATACACTAGCTTAATGCGCAAGCGTTAACTGTTAGCAAAAACAGAAATACACTGGCTTGGTGCGCTAGCGTTAGCTGTTAGCAACAACAGAAATACACTAGCTTAATGCGCAAGCGTTAACTGTTAGCAAAAACAGAAATACACTGGCTTGGTGCGCTAGCATTAGCTGTTAGCAACAACAGAAATACACTAGCTTAATGCGCTAGTGTTAACTGTTAGCAAAAACAGAAATACACTGGCTTGGTGCGCTAGCGTTAGCTGTTAGCAACAACAGAAATACACTAGCTTGGTGCGCAAGCGTTAGCTGTTAGCAACAACAGAAATACACTAGCTTGGTGCGCTAGCGTTAGCTGTTAGCAACAACAGAAATACACTAGCTTGGTGCGCTAGCGTTAGCTGTTAGCAACAACAGAAATACACTAGCTTGGTGCACTAGCGTTAGCTGTTAGCAACGACAGCAGCCGGCTAGCTCCCTTGTTGAATGATCTCAGGTTCACTATTAAGTAAAAACTAAATCATATGTTAACGTGGGGGGTGGGCGATTAGTAATTAAACGAAGTCGTTTTGTGAGTTTTGCCCATCCCTGCATCACAGTGCTTGTAGTGGAGATAGTGTGTTAGGCTCATCAGCATACAGTAATATCCCTCTGTATTTGTTTTCATTTAAATGTCTCACAAGAATCCAAAATTACCTAATGTAGGCTGGTTCAGGGATCCGGGTCGTGTAGAGGTCATCGTGAGGAGAGAGGGAACAGAGTGAGGAGAGAAAACAGAGTAAGGAGAGAACAGTGAGGAGAGAGAGAGAACAGAGTGAGGAGAGAGAACAGAGTGAGGAGAGAGAACAGAGTGAGGAGAGATTTTATGCTCAGAATAATCTTTTGTTTAATTTCCTAATAATGGTAAATGATAATAATGTAAATTTTGCTTCGGGAAATATCGGGTTATGTCCAAACTTAGGCTTGCGGGAACATAGTGCTGTGGGAACATAGGGCTGAGGGAACATAGGGCTGAGGGAACATAGGGCCGTGGGAACATAGGGCTGTGGGAACATAGGGCTGTAGGAACATAGGGCTGTGGGAACATAGGGCTGTAGGAACATAGGGCTGAGGGAACATAGGGCTGAGGGAACATAGGGCTGTAGGGACATAGGGCTGAGGGAACATAGGGCTGAGGGAACATAGGGCTGTGTGAACATAGGGCTGAGGGAACATAGGGCTGAGGGAACATAGGGCTGCGTGAACATAGGGCCGTGGGAACATAGGGCTGTAGGAACATAGGGCTGTGTGAACATAGGGCTGTGGGAACATAGGGCTGTGGGAACATAGGGCTGTGGGAACATAGGCCTGAGGGAACATAGGGCTGTGGGAACATAGGGCTGAGGGAACATAGGGCTGAGGGAACATAGGGCTGTGGGAACATAGGCCTGAGGGAAGATAGGGCTGTGGGAACATAGGGCTGTGGGAACATAGGGCTGTGGGAACATAGGGTTGTGGGAACATAGGGAAGTGGGAACATAGGCCTGAGGGAACATAGGGCTGTGGGAACATAGGCCTGAGGGAACATAGGGCTGTGGGAACATAGGGCTGTGGGAACATAGGCTTGAGGGAACATAGGGCTGTGTGAGCATAGGGCTGAGGGAACATAGGGCTGTGGGAACATAGGGCTGTTGGAACATAGGGCTGTGGGAACATAGGGCTGTGGGAACATAGGGCTGTGGGAACATAGGGCTGAGGGAACATAGGGCTGTGGGAACATAGGGATGTGGGAACATAGGGCTGAGGGAACATATGGCTGTGTGAACATAGGGCTGAGGGAACATAGGGCTGTGGGACCATAGGGCTGTGGGAACATAGGGATGTGGGAACATAGGGCTGTGGGAACATAGGCCTGAGGGAACATAGTCCTGAGGGAACATAGGGCTGAGGGAACATAGGGCTGTGGGAACATAGGGCTGTGTGAACATAGGGCTGAGGGAACATAGGGCTGAGGGAACATAGGGCTGTGGGAACATAGGGCTGTGGGAACATAGGGCTGTGGGAACATAGGGCTGTGGGAACATATGGCTGTGGGAACATAGGGCTGAGGGAACATAGGGCCGTGGGAACATAGGGCTGTGGGAACATAGGGCTGTAGGAACATAGGGCTGTGGGAACATAGGGCTGTAGGAACATAGGGCTGAGGGAACATAGGGCTGAGGGAACATAGGGCTGTAGGGACATAGGGCTGAGGGAACATAGGGCTGAGGGAACATAGGGCTGTGTGAACATAGGGCTGAGGGAACATAGGGCTGAGGGAACATAGGGCTGCGTGAACATAGGGCCGTGGGAACATAGGGCTGTAGGAACATAGGGCTGTGTGAACATAGGGCTGTGGGAACATAGGGCTGTGGGAACATAGGGCTGTGGGAACATAGGCCTGAGGGAACATAGGGCTGTGGGAACATAGGGCTGAGGGAACATAGGGCTGAGGGAACATAGGGCTGTGGGAACATAGGCCTGAGGGAAGATAGGGCTGTGGGAACATAGGGCTGTGGGAACATAGGGCTGTGGGAACATAGGGTTGTGGGAACATAGGGAAGTGGGAACATAGGCCTGAGGGAACATAGGGCTGTGGGAACATAGGCCTGAGGGAACATAGGGCTGTGGGAACATAGGGCTGTGGGAACATAGGCTTGAGGGAACATAGGGCTGTGTGAGCATAGGGCTGAGGGAACATAGGGCTGTGGGAACATAGGGCTGTTGGAACATAGGGCTGTGGGAACATAGGGCTGTGGGAACATAGGGCTGTGGGAACATAGGGCTGAGGGAACATAGGGCTGTGGGAACATAGGGATGTGGGAACATAGGGCTGAGGGAACATATGGCTGTGTGAACATAGGGCTGAGGGAACATAGGGCTGTGGGACCATAGGGCTGTGGGAACATAGGGATGTGGGAACATAGGGCTGTGGGAACATAGGCCTGAGGGAACATAGTCCTGAGGGAACATAGGGCTGAGGGAACATAGGGCTGTGGGAACATAGGGCTGTGTGAACATAGGGCTGAGGGAACATAGGGCTGAGGGAACATAGGGCTGTGGGAACATAGGGCTGTGGGAACATAGGGCTGTGGGAACATAGGGCTGTGGGAACATATGGCTGTGGGAACATAGGGCTGAGGGAACATAGGGCTGTAGGAACATAGGGCTGTGGGACCATAGGGCTGTGGGAACATAGGCCTGAGGGAACATAGTCCTGAGGGAACATAGGGCTGAGGGAACATAGGGCTGTGGGAACATAGGGCTGAGGGAACATAGGGCTGTGGGAACATAGGGATGTGGGAACATAGGGCTGTGGGAACATAGGGCTGTGGGAACATATGGCTGTGTGAACATAGGGCTGTGGGAACATAGGCCTGAGGGAACATAGGGCTGAGGGAACATAGGGCTGTGTGAACATAGGGCTGAGGGAACATAGGGCTGTGTGAACATAGGGCTGAGGGAACATAGGGCTGTAGGAACATAGGGCTGTGGGAACATAGGGATGTGGGAACATAGGGCTGAGGGAACATAGGGCTGTGGGAACATATGGCTGTGTGAACATAGGGCTGAGGGAACATAGAGCTGTGGGAACATACTGTAGGGCTGTAGGAACATAGGGCTGTAGGAACATAGGGCTGTAGGAACATAGGGCTGTAGGAACATAGGGCTGTGGGAACATAGGGCTGTGTGAACATAGGGCTGTGGGAACATAGGGCTGTGTGAACATAGGGCTGTGGGAACATAGGGCTGTAGGAACATAGGGCTGTGGGAACATAGGGCTGAGGGAACATAGGGCTGTGGGAACATATGGCTGTGTGAACATAGGGCTGAGGGAACATAGGGCTGTGGGAACATAGGGCTGAGGGAACATAGGGCTGTGGGAACATAGGGCTGTGAGAACATAGGGCTGAGGGAACATAGGGCTGTGGGAACATAGGGCTGTGTGAACATAGGGCTGTGGGAACATAGGGCTGTGTGAACATAGGGCTGTGGGAACATAGGGCTGTGTGAACATAGGGCTGAGGGAACATAGGGCTGTGTGAACATAGGGCTGTGTGAACATAGGGCTGAGGGAACATAGGGCTGTGGGAACATAGGGCTGAGGGAACATAGGGCTGTGTGAACATAGGGCTGAGGGAACATAGGGCTGTGGGAACATAGGCCTGAGGGAACATAGGGCTGTAGTAACATAGGGCTGTGTGAACATAGGGCTGTGGGAACATAGGGCTGAGGGAACATAGGGCTGTGGGACCATAGGGCTGTGGGAACATAGGGATGTGGGAACATAGGGCTGTGGGAACATAGGCCTGAGGGAACATAGTCCTGAGGGAACATAGGGCTGTGGGAACATAGGGCTGTGGGAACATAGGGATGTGGGAACATAAGCCTGAGGGAACATAGGGCTGTGTGAACATAGGGCTGTGTGAACATAGGGCTGTGGGAACATAGGGCTGTGTGAACATAGGGCTGTGTGAACATAGGGCTGTGTGAACATAGGGCTGTGGGAACATAGGGCTGAGGGAACATAGGGCTGTGGGAACATAGGGATGTGGGAACATAAGCCTGAGGGAACATAGGGCTGTGTGAACATAGGGCTGTGTGAACATAGGGCTGTGTGAACATAGGGCTGGGGGAACATAGGGCTGAGGCAACATAGGGCTGTAGGAACATAGGGCTGAGGGAACATAGTGCTGTGTGAACATAGGGCTGTAGGAACATAGGGCTGAGGGAACATAGGGCTGTAGGAACATAGGGCTGTGGGAACATAGGGCTGTGGGAACATAGGGCTGTGGGAACATAGGGCTGTAGGAACATAGGGCTGTGTGAACATAGGCCTGTGGGAACATAGGGCTGTGGGAACATAGGGCTGTAGGAACATAGGGCTGTAGGAACATAGGGCTGGGGGAACATAGGCCTGAGGGAACATAGGGCTGTGGGAACATAGGGCTGTGGGAACATAGGGCTGTGGGAACATAGGCCTGAGAGAACATAGGGCTGTGTGAACATAGGGCTGTAGGAACATAGGCCTGAGGGAATATAGGGCTGGGGGAACATAGGGCTGTGGGAACATAGGGCTGAGGGAACATAGGGCTGTGGGAACATAGGGCTGTAGGAACATACTGTAGGCCTGTGGGAACATAGGGCTGTGGGAACATAGGGCTGTAGGAACATAGGGCTGTAGGAACATAGGGCTGAGGGAACATAGTGCTGTAGGAACATAGGGCTGTAGGAACATAGGGCTGTGGGACCATAGGGCTGTGGGAACATAGGCCTGAGGGAACATAGTCCTGAGGGAACATAGGGCTGAGGGAACATAGGGCTGTGGGAACATAGGGCTGAGGGAACATAGGGCTGTGGGAACATAGGGATGTGGGAACATAGGGCTGTGGGAACATAGGGCTGTGGGAACATATGGCTGTGTGAACATAGGGCTGTGGGAACATAGGCCTGAGGGAACATAGGGCTGAGGGAACATAGGGCTGTGTGAACATAGGGCTGAGGGAACATAGGGCTGTGTGAACATAGGGCTGAGGGAACATAGGGCTGTAGGAACATAGGGCTGTGGGAACATAGGGATGTGGGAACATAGGGCTGAGGGAACATAGGGCTGTGGGAACATATGGCTGTGTGAACATAGGGCTGAGGGAACATAGAGCTGTGGGAACATACTGTAGGGCTGTAGGAACATAGGGCTGTAGGAACATAGGGCTGTAGGAACATAGGGCTGTAGGAACATAGGGCTGTGGGAACATAGGGCTGTGTGAACATAGGGCTGTGGGAACATAGGGCTGTGTGAACATAGGGCTGTGGGAACATAGGGCTGTAGGAACATAGGGCTGTGGGAACATAGGGCTGAGGGAACATAGGGCTGTGGGAACATATGGCTGTGTGAACATAGGGCTGAGGGAACATAGGGCTGTGGGAACATAGGGCTGAGGGAACATAGGGCTGTGGGAACATAGGGCTGTGAGAACATAGGGCTGAGGGAACATAGGGCTGTGGGAACATAGGGCTGTGTGAACATAGGGCTGTGGGAACATAGGGCTGTGTGAACATAGGGCTGTGGGAACATAGGGCTGTGTGAACATAGGGCTGAGGGAACATAGGGCTGTGTGAACATAGGGCTGTGTGAACATAGGGCTGAGGGAACATAGGGCTGTGGGAACATAGGGCTGAGGGAACATAGGGCTGTGTGAACATAGGGCTGAGGGAACATAGGGCTGTGGGAACATAGGCCTGAGGGAACATAGGGCTGTAGTAACATAGGGCTGTGTGAACATAGGGCTGTGGGAACATAGGGCTGAGGGAACATAGGGCTGTGGGACCATAGGGCTGTGGGAACATAGGGATGTGGGAACATAGGGCTGTGGGAACATAGGCCTGAGGGAACATAGTCCTGAGGGAACATAGGGCTGTGGGAACATAGGGCTGTGGGAACATAGGGATGTGGGAACATAAGCCTGAGGGAACATAGGGCTGTGTGAACATAGGGCTGTGTGAACATAGGGCTGTGGGAACATAGGGCTGTGTGAACATAGGGCTGTGTGAACATAGGGCTGTGTGAACATAGGGCTGTGGGAACATAGGGCTGAGGGAACATAGGGCTGTGGGAACATAGGGATGTGGGAACATAAGCCTGAGGGAACATAGGGCTGTGTGAACATAGGGCTGTGTGAACATAGGGCTGTGTGAACATAGGGCTGGGGGAACATAGGGCTGAGGCAACATAGGGCTGTAGGAACATAGGGCTGAGGGAACATAGTGCTGTGTGAACATAGGGCTGTAGGAACATAGGGCTGAGGGAACATAGGGCTGTAGGAACATAGGGCTGTGGGAACATAGGGCTGTGGGAACATAGGGCTGTGGGAACATAGGGCTGTAGGAACATAGGGCTGTGTGAACATAGGCCTGTGGGAACATAGGGCTGTGGGAACATAGGGCTGTAGGAACATAGGGCTGTAGGAACATAGGGCTGGGGGAACATAGGCCTGAGGGAACATAGGGCTGTGGGAACATAGGGCTGTGGGAACATAGGGCTGTGGGAACATAGGCCTGAGAGAACATAGGGCTGTGTGAACATAGGGCTGTAGGAACATAGGCCTGAGGGAATATAGGGCTGGGGGAACATAGGGCTGTGGGAACATAGGGCTGAGGGAACATAGGGCTGTGGGAACATAGGGCTGTAGGAACATACTGTAGGCCTGTGGGAACATAGGGCTGTGGGAACATAGGGCTGTAGGAACATAGGGCTGTAGGAACATAGGGCTGAGGGAACATAGTGCTGTAGGAACATAGGGCTGTAGGAACATAGGGCTGAGGGAACATAGGGCTGGGGGAACATAGGGCTGTGGGAACATAGGCCTGAGAGTACATAGGGCTGAAGGAACATAGGGCTGTGGGAACATAGTCCTGAGGGAACATAGGGCTGAGGGTACATAGGGCTGAGGGAACATAGGGCTGAGGGAACATATGCCTGAGGGAACATAGGGCTGTAGGAACATAGGGCTGTGGGAACATAGGGCTGTGGGAACATAGGGCTGTGTGAACATAGGGCTGTGTGAACATAGGGCTGAGGGAACATAGGGCTGTGTGAACATAGGGCTGTGGGAACATAGGGCTGTGGGAATATAGGCCTGAGGGAACATAGGGCTGTAGGAACATAGGGCTGTAGGAACATAGGGCTGTAGGAACATAGGGCTGTGGGAACATAGGGCTGTGTGAACATAGGGCTGTGGGAACATAGGGCTGTGGGAACATAGGCCTGAGGGAACATAGTCCTGAGGGAACATAGGGCTGTGGGAACATAGGGCTGTGGGAACATAGGGATGTGGGAACATAAGCCTGAGGGAACATAGGGCTGTGTGAACATAGGGCTGTGTGAACATAGGGCTGTGGGAACATAGGGCTGTGTGAACATAGGGCTGTGTGAACATAGGGCTGTGTGAACATAGGGCTGTGGGAACATAGGGCTGTGGGAACATAGGGCTGTGGGAACATAGGGATGTGGGAACATAAGCCTGAGGGAACATAGGGCTGTGTGAACATAGGGCTGTGTGAACATAGGGCTGTGTGAACATAGGGCTGGGGGAACATAGGGCTGAGGCAACATAGGGCTGTAGGAACATAGGGCTGAGGGAACATAGTGCTGTGTGAACATAGGGCTGTAGGAACATAGGGCTGAGGGAACATAGGGCTGTAGGAACATAGGGCTGTGGGAACATAGGGCTGTGGGAACATAGGGCTGTGGGAACATAGGGCTGTAGGAACATAGGGCTGTGTGAACATAGGCCTGTGGGAACATAGGGCTGTGGGAACATAGGGCTGTAGGAACATAGGGCTGTAGGAACATAGGGCTGGGGGAACATAGGGCTGAGGGAACATAGGGCTGTGGGAATATAGGCCTGAGGGAACATAGGGCTGAGGCAACATAGGGCTGTGTGAACATAGGGCTGTGGGAACATAGGGCTGTGGGAACATAGGGCTGTGGGAACATAGGCCTGAGGGAACATAGGGCTGTGTGAACATAGGGCTGAGGGAACATAGGGCTGTGGGAACATAGGCATGAGGGAACATAGGGCTGTGGGAACATAGTGCTGAGGGAACATAGGGCTGTGGGAACATAGGCATGAGGGAACATAGGGCTGTGGGAACATAGGGCTGTGTGAACATAGGGCTGAGGGAACATAGGGCTGTGTGAACATAGGGCTGTGTGAACATAGGGCTGAGGGAACATAGGGCTGTGGGAACATAGGGCTGAGGGAACATAGGGCTGTGTGAACATAGGGCTGAGGGAACATAGGGCTGTGGGAACATAGGCCTGAGGGAACATAGGGCTGTAGTAACATAGGGCTGTGTGAACATAGGGCTGTGGGAACATAGGGCTGAGGGAACATAGGGCTGTGGGACCATAGGGCTGTGGGAACATAGGGATGTGGGAACATAGGCCTGAGGGAACATAGTCCTGAGGGAACATAGGGCTGTGGGAACATAGGGCTGTGGGAACATAGGGATGTGGGAACATAAGCCTGAGGGAACATAGGGCTGTGTGAACATAGGGCTGTGTGAACATAGGGCTGTGGGAACATAGGGCTGTGTGAACATAGGGCTGTGTGAACATAGGGCTGTGTGAACATAGGGCTGTGGGAACATAGGGCTGAGGGAACATAGGGCTGTGGGAACATAGGGATGTGGGAACATAAGCCTGAGGGAACATAGGGCTGTGTGAACATAGGGCTGTGTGAACATAGGGCTGTGTGAACATAGGGCTGGGGGAACATAGGCCTGAGGGAACATAGGGCTGAGGCAACATAGGGCTGTAGGAACATAGGGCTGAGGGAACATAGTGCTGTAGGAACATAGGGCTGAGGGAACATAGGGCTGTGTGAACATAGGGCTGTAGGAACATAGGGCTGTAGGAACATAGGGCTGTAGGAACATAGGGCTGTAGGAACATAGGGCTGAGGGAACATAGGGCTGTGTGAACATAGGGCTGTAGGAACATAGGGCTGGGGGAACATAGGCCTGAGGGAACATAGGGCTGTGGGAACATAGGGCTGTGGGAACATAGGGCTGTGGGAACATAGGCCTGAGAGAACATAGGGCTGTGTGAACATAGGGCTGTGGGAACATAGGGCTGAGGGAACATAGGGCTGTAGGAACATAGGGCTGTGTGAACATAGGCCTGAGGGAACATAGGGCTGTAGGAACATAGGGATGTGGGAACATAGGGCTGTAGGAACATAGGCCTGAGGGAACATAGTGCTGTAGGAACATAGGGCTGTAGGAACATAGGGCTGAGGGAACATAGGGCTGAGGGAACATAGGGCTGGGGGAACATAGGGCTGAGGGAACATAGGGCTGGGGGAACATAGGGCTGAGGGTACATAGGGCTGAGGGAACATAGGCCTGAGGGAACATAGGGCTGAGGGAACATAGGGCTGAGGGAACATAGGGCTGTGGGAACATAGGGCTGAGGGTACATAGGGCTGAGGGAACATAGGCCTGAGGGAACATAGGACTGAGGGAACATAGGGCTGAGGGAACATAGGGCTGAGGGAACATAGGGCTGGGGGAACATAGGGCTGAGGGAACATAGGGCTGGGGGAACATAGGGCTGAGGGTACATAGGGCTGAGGGAACATAGGCCTGAGGGAACATAGGGCTGAGGGAACATAGGGCTGTGGGAACATAGGGCTGAGGGTACATAGGGCTGTGGGAACATAGGGCTGTGTGAACATAGTGCTGTAGGAACATAGGGCTGTAGGAACATAGGCCTGAGGGAACATAGGGCTGAGGCAACATAGGGCTGTGGGAACATAGGGCTGTGGGAACATAGAGCTGTGGGAACATAGGGATGTGGGAACATAGGCCTGAGGGAACATAGGGCTGGGGGAACATAGGGCTGTGTGAACATAGGGCTGTGGGAACATAGGCCTGTGGGAACATAGGGCTGAGGGAACATAGGGCTGTGGGAATATAGGCCTGAGGGAACATAGGGCTGAGGCAACATAGGGCTGTGTGAACATAGGGCTGTGGGAACATAGGGCTGTGGGAACATAGGGCTGTGGGAACATAGGCCTGAGGGAACATAGGGCTGTGTGAACATAGGGCTGAGGGAACATAGGGCTGTGGGAACATAGGCATGAGGGAACATAGGGCTGTGGGAACATAGTGCTGAGGGAACATAGGGCTGTGGGAACATAGGCATGAGGGAACATAGGGCTGTGGGAACATAGTGCTGTAGGAACATAGGGCTGTGGGAACATAGGGCTGTGGGAACATAGGGCTGTGTGAACATAGGGCTGTAGGAACATAGGGCTGTGGGAACATAGGGCTGTGGGAACATAGGGCTGAGGGAACATAGGGCTGTGGGAACATAGGGCTGTGGGAACATAGGGCTGTGGGAACATAGGGCTGAGGGAACATAGGGCTGTGGGAACATAGGGCTGTGGGAACATAGGCCTGAGGGAACATAGGGCTGTAGGAACATAGGGCTGTAGGAACATAGGGCTGTAGGAACATAGGGCTGAGGGAACATAGTGCTGTAGGAACATAGGGCTGTAGGAACATAGGACTGAGGGAACATAGGGCTGCGGGAACATAGGGCTGAGGGAACATAGGGCTGTGGGAACATAGGGCTGTGGGAACATAGGGCTGTGTGAACATAGGGCTGAGGGAACATAGGGCTGTGGGAACATAGGGCTGAGGGAACATAGGCCTGAGGGAACATAGGGCTGAGGGAACATAGGCCTGAGGGAACATAGGGCTGTGGGAACATAGGGCTGAGGGAACATAGGGCTGGGGGAACATAGTCCTGAGGGAACATAGGGCTGAGGGAACATAGGGCTGTGGGAACATAGGGCTGTGGGAACATAGGGCTGTTGGAACATAGGGCTGTGGGAACATAGGGCTGTGGGAACATAGGGCTGTGGGAACATAGGGCCTTGTCTTAGAAAGTGGGGTATATGGATGACTCTGGGTTGTCTGCTAATAGAGCAACAAAGCTAGACGGCACTGTAGGCTCGTTCTGATAACTGAGACTTTCTGGCCTCAGCAGCAAGAGACTAGGTTGAAACTTATGAGGCGCCCATTGGGACAAAAAGGCTGTCGAATACAAGACACTGCCTATCCAGTTGGGCCGCACGCGCCGACAAGTTTTGGTCCGCGAGAGAGGCCCAGATGGGTGTCTTGTATTCGACAGGCTTTTGGCCCAATCGGCGCCTCATAGAAACTGAGACATCAGAGCAAAACCATTGGAGAGCTGTGGGGAGTCCTTAGGGTAGTGAAGCTTCCTCTCACCGTTCACCAGTCACCCAGGAGGAACACGTGTGGAACACAGTACGGTTAAACGTGACAGCATGCAAATTCATAATGTTTTTCAAAGTCCAATGAAATTTGAATATTGCAATTCATTCCAAAAGCGCTAATGTAGCATAGACGATGTTATAAGTCATTAATTATAAGTCAGTATTATTATTATAATACATGACCTATTTATGAGTGATTATAGTTATAATTTTTGTATGATTTCATATAATGTTAGTAATATTATTATAATGCATTATAGACACAAACGTAGTTGACAATGTTACTGGAACTTCTAAGGCTACATTCACACTGCAGACGAAAGAGGCCCAAATCTGATTTATTTGCTCATATGTGACTCAGATCAGAATTTTTTACAACAGAATCTGATCTGTTCACTTCTGATAAATCAGATACTGGTCAAAACAGCTGACCTCAGTCTGAACAGTTATGTGACTTCCATGTGACTTTTATGTAACTCTAGATTGACATTTGTCACAATTCTTTGACCGCCCTCTTCTTTATTGTTCATTTGCGCATTCAGGTCAAGTTCAGGAGCGTTTTAACATTCTGTGAACAGCCAAACAAATTAAATATGATCTGAGCAATAGATTATAATTGAGCCCTAAGGCTTGCAGTGTGAACATAGCCTCATTAACATGAAGTGGAGGAAACCACTGTCAGGGAAAAGTTGTGTGTCACCTTGATGTTGCTGACATTGCTAATCAGAAAGACAACAACGATCCACCATTTCCACAAGTCTGCCATTCCTTCCTGCAGTGTAATAGAAAATGAAAATCAGGCATGTGACATAAATGGGAGCTGGATTTGAATCTGAAGCACAAGTACAGTACAACGGAAATAAGTTTGGCATCCAACCAGAGTGCAAATGTAACAGTAAAGTGCAATAGTAATATACAATGTACAGGTGATTAAACTGGGTATAACGTATATAAATGAGTACTACTGAGTAACAGAGCTATGTACAGTATGTACAGAGTTGTAGTATTAATATGTAGAGTGATACAGGCAGGACCCGACTGGGGAAATCATTCAGGCCGGGAAATATAGTGCGAAATATAGCCCCAGTCAGGCCACTTTTGAGGCGGGGGGTCTGGGGGTCCGCAGACAATGTTTGAAATTGTACCCTTTAAATGCCAGTGTTTGTGATGGCATCACAAATTATTGTAAAAATTGTGTTGTGCAATAGTGAATTTTGGTGAGTTGTCTCTATATAATTCACTTATGACATTTAGGTAACATTAATGAACAACTACAGTATTAAGAGACAACTACAGTATGTAAGTAGTAAACCTATTATTATTATTTTTTATTCCAGTCGATCATAATGATCATGATCATATTAGAGCGCTCACTGCGTTCGAGAGAGGGAGGGAGAGGTCTTTGGTCTTTCCGCAGGAGCGCGGGCGGTATTTGACCTAGGCCCCACACCGCCTCACAACGCGCAGCCAGAGGTGAGAGCACGGTGGAACGTTCTCTGTCTCCGAGTTGGGACCTCCAACTGGTCCTCGGCCGGTTGTCTGAGGCACCGTTTGAGCCTCTTGAGCAGGCATCTTTGGAACAGCTGTCTTCAAGACTGCATTCCTGCCGGCCATCACCTCCGCTAAGCACGTGGGTGAGCTGTGTGCTCTCTCGGTGCGGCCTGAGTGCTTGTCTATTCAATAGCGGTGCGACTCTGAGGCCTAATCCAGTCTTCGTGCCAAAAAATATCCGGAGCTCTTTTCGCTCCAGGGATATTGTGGTTCAGGCGTTTCATCCTCACGCTGGTGAGTTAGAGGTGAGCCTTCACCTGTCATGTCCCGTCCGGGCTTTGGGGGTTTACCTCAGTCGGACTCAGGACTTCAGGGCTACCGATCAGCTCTTTGTTTGTTACGGTGGCTCTCGCGCTGGTAAGGCACTGTCCAAACAGCGCCTGTCACATTGGTTGTGCGAGGGCATTGCCCTTTGCTATACGTTGGCTGGACTGGCCCCCCTGGGGGTGTCAGGGCGCACTCCACTCGTGGAGTGGCGGTCTCTGCCGCCTTGTTAGGGGGGGCCTCGTGGAGGACTTCTGTGCTGCGGCCTCCTGGTCCTCCCCGGGTCCCTTCGTTAGGTTTTACCTCATGGACATGACTGGGGGTTCTGTCTCCCAGCGGTTCTGAGGTCTGGGACCTCCCCTGCGTCCCGCCCTTCGGTGGGTTAGCAGGGGTGTGTGGGTGTGTGCCACGAGGTGATGTGTCACACGTGGTCCCGCCTGTGCTTTGCGTTTTTAGGGGTCTCTAGTTCCCTCTTTTTTTGCACTTTGGTGGAGTTGACTGCCGCACCCTCTTGACTAGGAAGGGCCGGTGGACGAGACTCCCCTCCCCCCTGGTGGTAGGGCTTGCGGGTCCTCAGAGGGTACATTTGTCGGGCCACGCGTCTGCTCTGCCCCATATCTCGGTATGGCGAAGAGCGAGACGCGAGGCCAGTACGCTATATAACGCGCCCTGAGGTCCCTTGGTTGGGTTTTCTATGATGGAAACTTTTTCCCGAGGAAGGGCGAGTATGACCATGTCCGGTGTCTTATAGGGGGACACTGAGGGCGGGGCCTGGTCAAGTGCATGGGTGCATTGTTTAGATAATGAAGTACAGTAGGTACTGGAGATAGGGGTATATCTCGGTATGGCAAAGAGCGAGACGCTCAGCCAGTACTCATATAACTAGGTTATAGTCATAACCTTTCGTTTAGTTGAGTGAGGGAAGATCACGTGAACTTGAGACAAGACTGACAATATGGTAATTAGAGACAGACCCATTGATACTAGCGTTGTCAAAAATATCGAAGTATCGATACATATCGATACTGAATATTTAAAACGCCTTCGATACTCATTTCCCGAAATACCGATACTTTCTGCAGTATCGGTACCAGCTGGCGAGTGTTCTACAGCAAGTTGTTGACGCGCTGTTCAGAGCACGCTTGCCCCTCCGCCTGCTCCAGCCCTCCCCCTCACAGAGTCGTCTTCAGTTTGTATTTGTAAACAAACATTTTAGCTGAAGAAGATGGCAAATGCAGAGCCTCCGCAACTTGTGCTTGTGGATAAAGAAAACAGCAGAAGTGCTGTTTGGAGGTACATCGGGTTTGAAGTAAACAACGAAGGACAAGCTAAAGCTGCCCCAATGCTATTTGCAAGCGGTGTTAGAGCAGTGCCAACGCGGATCTCCATAAAGAAATGAAAGAGGTTCGTGACAGCTGCTCTTTCAACGTCACTGTGACTGAAGCATTAAACCATTAACTCTAGTTTAATACATGATACGTTGTCTACTGATGGCACATAATATCAACAGCTGATTCGTTGTAATGTTACAGCTACCAGCTAACGTTAGCTACTGCTAGCAGTTAGCTCCGTTAGCTTAGCTGCCCATTTATAATTACTGCATGGAAACGGAGTAACGTTAACGTTTAAACGTTATGTCGAGGTCATACAATACTAGTCGACATAAGGTTAACGTTACCCCGTTTCCATCAAGTGTTTAAATAGCAGCAATCTTGTTGAAAATGTAACGTTACTAAAATGCTCCGAGCATAGCCCCTCTCTCTCTCTCTCTCACTCACTCACTCACTCACTCACTCACTCACTCACTCACTCACTCACTCACTCACTCACTCACTCACTCTCTCTCTCTCTCTCTCTCTCTCTCTCTCTCTCTCTCTCTCTCTCTCTCTCTCTCTCTCTCTCTCTCTCTCTCTCTCTC
Organism: Notolepis coatsorum; assembly: GCF_963971535.1. Classification (NCBI taxonomy): domain Eukaryota; kingdom Metazoa; phylum Chordata; class Actinopteri; order Aulopiformes; family Paralepididae; genus Notolepis; species Notolepis coatsorum. The sequence continues at coordinate 2,311,820 of NC_140172.1, forward strand.
TCTCTCTCTCTCTCTCTCTCTCTTGTTCGCTCTCGTTATCTTTACATAAAAATCGAAACTGTTACTAACTGTAATACAAACAGTTCAGTTTGTCAGGTACATGCAACACAGATTACAGTGTTTACATCTGTCTGCTTGAGAAAATACCATGTTCTGCATTTGCAATAAAAATGATTGAAGTGAGATGAACAGTTATTTTTAAATGTGTGATCTAAAGATAAACAAAGGGTTTTAAAAGTGTTATATTTATCTTATCTTATAGTATATCAAAGCAGGGTAGCCGGACCAGCACTCACAGGTTCAATGTTTTTTATTGGCAGCCTGAATCAAAAGCAGACATGTTTCGGACAATGTCCTTCATCAGTGGTATGGCTAGCCATACCACTTCTCTTATAGTACCAGAGAGAAGCTGAGGAGAATCAACCAGCAACAAAAGCTAAATTAGTTTATATTTTTTTTTTTGGTATCGAAATGGTATCGAAGTATCGATACTTTTCAAGGTATCGTATCGAAGTCGAAATTCCAGTATCGTGACAACACTAATTGATACTAACCTGTATTACTATAAAACCATGCTAAACACAGAAAAAAGGCATTTATAATGCATGTCCCCTTTAAATCAAATTCGTTTTTAATAATTTTTAAATAAAAATAAAATATATATATATATATATATATATATATATATATATATATATTTTTTTTTTTTATCCTCAAACTAAATCTTCAATTTGAATAGTGATTCAAACTTTGTTAGGGTTTTTGGAACAGACGTTCGAACCTTTGTTTTTAATTAAAAAATGTAAATAAAAAAATGTATTCTCATACATTTTTTATAAATTCTTTTTTAATTTTTTTTATTTATATCCTCAAACTAAATCCTCAATTTGAATAAAGTGATTAATTTGATTAAATTAGTATTTTTTCTTTTATTATTTTGTTAGTGATGTAATCAAAAATAACACTTGGAACAAAAAAAAAACAATAATATACGATTGGTAAAGACTCTGATCATACCTGTCAACCCTCCCGTTTATTCTCCCGTATTTCAACCTTCTCTCCCGCCGTCCTCCCGTTAAAAAATGTTCCTGTATTTTTCCAGTTTTTTTTTAAATGTATACAAAAAGGCTGCAATTTGCATCCGTGACGACAGATGAGCGCAGTGTAGATTAGAACGTCAGCAGAGGAAGTCAGACCGGAAAAAGTTGTCGACAAACTGTAGGGCAAGGTGGGGTTGTTCCCGGAGAGCTCACTCTCGGCCGTGGTTTCTCAGTGTATAATGTATGGTGCTCTCCCTCAACATGCGAGTAGGCTGAGACAACACCATTCTTTAGTCCAAATAATACCCTACTTTATACTATATTATTGTCATTTGTTTAATGTAAAGTCAGTCTCACATTGGCACTGCTTTAACGTTGCATTTACCCATAATCCATTGCTGTATTAGACCCATGTGCCAGTATAACTTTTCTAAAGTAATGAAGCGCAAATGTAAAGTTAATCAATACACAATGAAACAATATCTTTATCTATATCACATGTCAAAACTACTTTAATAAAACAAGATTTCAGTTTTTTATTTCTACTCATTCATCCAAAACAAGACAGCAATTCTACTTCTGCATGCACCGGGAGAATTGAGCTCATAGCACAGATTTGGAGTTGATAGAATGGACATTGCTGTTCTTAGGAAATGTTGCACATGGAGGAAATAATGGAAATTAACATTTATTTTTATTTTTTTTGTTGATCTTTTCCCCCCTCCTTTTTCCTCAGATTTTCTCCCATCCCAATGTTAGTCGTTATGCCAATTCCCAATCCCCTTCCTGGTTGCTGCGCACTTACCCTCCACAGTCGGTCTGGGAGAGTGGAGGCTATCACGTGCTTCCTCCGACACACATCTAGCACATCAACACATCAACCGCTTCTTTTCACCTGGCAGCGCGGACTCTCACTGAGAGCGCGTAACGTGTGGAAGGATCACACTACCGCCCTTAGATCCTATCCGCGCTTAGCAGGCGCCCCGACCGAACTGTAGGAGTCGCTGTTTACAACGACCCGGACCCACCCCGCCAGCTTCTCCCACCCTCTAATACTGCCAATTGTATTAGTGTGAACGGCCAGCCAAGCTGGTGACAACCCCGGAGCTGTGAGCTGGATTTGAACAGGCGTCTCCGGGGTTGGTGACGAACGCAATCTCCGTTACGCCACCTGACCGCCCTGGAAATTAACATTTCTAACATTAACATTTTTTTTTTGTTTTTTTTTTTTTTTTTTTATTATTGCAAAACAAAACTTATTAAAAGTCAGTACTCAACACACAATGTATAATGAAACTTTCAGTAAAGGTGGTTAAAATATATGCAAGTACAGAAACAGGATAAAACAAAAATAGTCAATAATAACATTTTAACCGTATACAGTGTATATCCAGCGAAGTTACAATTATATAAATGTTAGTATATAATATACCCCTAATACCTATTTTCTAAAACCCTACACACATATGCTCCAGCTCAAACCCCCCCCTCCCGGACCCCCTCTTGGATAGTACCTCCATTATCCCTCACTCCTAACCAGACACTACCATTATAGGCTAGCTTTTATTCTCTCCACCACTTCTAACCACATTGACATTTTGGATTCATTGAGCCCCAGAATTCTTGCTGTAGATATTTCTTGATATATCACATCGAGATATGTAAGAAACCACACTTTCCGGCACATTTTTTCCGGTTGAAACCAACGTGATGCGATCAGTTTTTTAGCTACTGTGATACCCGATAAAACCAATCTTTTTAGTTGTGGATTCACTGCAAACTCAAAAACATCATTCAATAGCAATACCGCGGGGTGTACAGGTATATTCCAAAATACGAGTATTGATAATTGTTGGGACACATCTTTCCAGAATGCCTTAACTGGTGGGCAGTCCCAATACATGTGCATAAATGTTCCTTCGTCCCCATTTGTACATTGGGAGCATTTGGAGTCTTGTATAAGCCCCATTTTGCACAGCCTTATAGGAGTCAAGTATGTCCTGTGAATATAGTTCAGATTGATTTGTTGATGATCCGGGTTCCTTGATGTAAGTCGGACATTTGCCCAGGCTCCTTGCCAATCAAAGTAATTTTCCAGGTCTGGTATATCCCTCCTCCAGACATTGTCTAGTTGAAGGGTTTCATACGAGGACGTTAGTAATTGATAATAAAAACCTGATACAAAACCTCCCAATGTATCTCTTTCATAGAAAAATTTGTGGTATCTGTGGTGTTCAATTGGTATGTGTAATGGAACACCGTGAGATCTCATACAAAGTCGTAACTGTATGTAAAAAAGCCATGTGGACTCGGTGAGGTTAAACTTTATGCATATTTCGACATAACTACAGAGGCCCTTGTTATTAAAAATATCCCCTAATGAGTGTATGCCTCTCTCTTCCCATATAGGGAATCTTATAGGTCGTTTTCCCATTAAGAGAGCATTGTTATTGAATATGGGAGTGTGATTATGCCATACTTGAGGGTTAGGAAATTTCCTTTGTGTTTCCCGCCATGTCCTGATTGCATGGGTAATTATTGGGCCAAATTCTCGCTCACAATGCTTGATTGAAAGTTTAGTGTATGCTATGTCTTTCAATCTCTGTGGGGCTACTATGTTTTCTTCTAATTTTCTCCAAGATACCAAAGCCTCGGGGTCAAACCATATCTTCTTCAATGGTCTTAATGTGAAGGCATTAAAATATTGTAAAAAATCTGGGACTGCCATGCCACCGTCTGCTTTATTTCTCTGTGCGGTGGATCTTTTTATGCGAGGTGGTTTGTTATTCCAAATAAATTTGTATGTGGAGGTTTGTAATCTTTTCCAGTAGCCCTCTGGAGGAGGTAACGGAAGCATTGAGCTGAAGAAATTGATTCTTGGTAATACATCCATCTTAACTATTGATACCCTTGCCTGTACTGAGTTTTTAAGTTTTGCCCACCTGTCCAGGTCGTCTTTGATTTTGTTCTGTATTTTTGTGTAATTGTGCTTCACCGTTTGTCTTATGGTGGGAAATATTTCCACACCCAAGCATCTGAAATGTTTGACCATGGGTATCGCACCTGGGAGGGTTGTCTCTTTTTTTGCACTGGTGTTAAGAGGAAGAAAAGCCGACTTAGGCCAATTTATTTTAAATCCTGATAAATCACCAAAGTTCTCTATCAACTTGAGTATAAGCGGCAATGTGTTGTTGGGGTTTTGCATGAACAATATTACGTCGTCCGCATATAAACTAATTTTATGATGTGTGCCCTTGATTACTATTGGTTCTATGTGTTGGGATTGTCTTATAAATTGTGCTAAAGGTTCTAATGATAGATCGAATAGTCCGGGACTAAGAGGGCAACCTTGTCTGGCTGAGCGTGATACCGGAAAGATATCGGAGATGAATGTGCCTGTTGTAATCCTGGCCGATGGGTCCTTGTATAGTACTTTAATCATATCAATGAAACCTTTTCCTAACCCCATCCTTTCCAATACTGCCCATAGAAACGACCATTCCAACCTGTCAAATGCTTTCATAGCATCCAGGGATAGTATCGCCTTAGGTGTGATGTCCTCTTTGTCTGTATCTAGTACGTGCAGTATTCGCCTTATGTTATCATTGATCAGGCGACCTTTTATGAAGCCTGTTTGGTCCGGATGAACTAAAGACGTCATATGCTTTTGCAATCTGATGGCTAATATCTTAGAGTACAGTTTGACATCGGTTCCGAGGAGGCTTAAAGGACGGTAACTACCGCACTCAGTGGGGTCTTTGTCTTTTTTGTGAAGAACTGAAATGAGTGCGGTATTTTGGTGTTCAATGAAGCTTCCCTCTTTGACTGAGTATAAGATCATATTTAGTAATAAGGGTCCAAATATGTCCCAGCAAGAAATGTACATTTCTGATGGGATACCGTCAATTCCCGGAGCTTTGCCGTTTTTCATTCCGGATATGGCCTTCTTGAGTTCTTCTAATGTGATCGGTACTTCTAACTGTTTAGCGTCTTCCTCCGTAAGTTTAGGGAGAGTAATTTGATTAAGATATGTGTCTAATTTGTCTTGATCAAAGGTCGTTTCTGAGTTATATAAATCGGAGTAGAATTCTTTGAATGTATCGTTTATTATTTTGGGTTCTGTTACTAGAGCTTGTTGTTTCCTAATGGCAGTTATATCTGCAAATTTTGCATTAATTCTTAGTCGCATGGCTAATAGGTGACTAGGTTTAGAACCTTGGAAGTACTGCTGTTGTCTAGTGCTGCGTATTTGCAATTCCGATTTTTGTCTGTACATTGCTTTGATCTCTGTCTTTAGAATGTTAACTTGGTTATCTAGTCTAGTAGAGTTGTTGTATTTTAAAGAATTAAAAAGCGTTGAGTAAAGCGTTTCCATTTCAGACAGTTTTGTGTTTTGATTTTTGCGCAATATGGAGGTAAATCTATCCGAGAAATCCTTGATCATATTCTTTACCGACATCCATAATATTCTGGGATCTTGCACCGAGTTAGCATTATCTTGTAGGAATACTGTGAGAGCTTCTTTAATTTGTGTAATGAATTCCTTGTTGTTAAGCAGCATCGAATTAAAACGCCATCTTGGGGCCCGGGCAGATAGTGTACCAAATGTTGCTTTCAGGATTAAGTAGCAGTGATCTGATAGCGCATTGGGTGTCATTTCCACTTCATATTTATCAAATATTCTCGGGGATGCAAAGACGTAATCAATTCTGGATAGTGTGTTGTGTCTCGCCGAACGACAGGAGTACTTGCGGGTCATGGGGTTAAGTGAACGCCATAAATCAGTTACTCCTGTTGATTTCGACCAATCTTTTAATGCTTTAGATGAATTCTTTTGTTCGCTGGAGAAGGAAAGGTAAGTTTTGTCCATCCTTGGGTTCCAAATGGCATTAAAATCCGCACCTATTATATATGAGTACTCGGGATGGTTTAACATTTCTCCTGTTAGTGAAGTGAAGAAACCCACTTCGTACAAATTCGGGGCATATACCGCTGCCAATGCAATTTTCCTGTTATTGTGTATAATCCTAGCTATAGTTATGCGCCCCTCAGCATCCGACCATACCCCTTTCAATTCGATATTTAATTTGCGTCTGACGACTATGGCTACCCCGCTAGTTCTCGTAGCAAAAGAAGAGTGACTAATATTATGGTATATGTTATCCGCTAACGTATTTATGTCTCCCTCTAAAATGTGCGTTTCGCTTAATAGAGCCACGTCCACATGTTCTTTTCTCATCAGTGTGAGCACGCTTTTGCGCTTGTGTTGTTTGTTTATCCCACCGGTGTTCCATACCATTATATTCAAACTAGCCATAGTCTATGCATGTTTTCGTGTAGTTTTTGGTAATGTTTCTGGAGTATGAAGCTACAATAGATGCACATCCAATTAATGAGGTCCCGTTGAGAGCTGAGCTTAAAAACATATATACAAATAAAAATCCCCTATTTTCCCCTCACCCAGAAAGTCGAACATGCCTGTGTTCCAAGAACACATCCTCCGCGATTGACTTTCTCCCATGGTCCACCGGATTGCCCAAACTGAGCATTGTAATCCTAATTTTCCTATGCTAATTGCCATAGGATCTAACATTTCCATTCTATTGCAATAGAATGTCGCTTTTGGTCTTGCACCTTCCCTTACTGTAATGAAGTATTGTGATAAATAACATAAAGATAAAAATAAAAAATAAAATAAAAAAAGAGAATAAACCTTTATCGACATATTCCTTTGAACCCTCCACTAACGTGTGGGGAAAAAAAAGGAAAAGATTGTAGAGCAATATTGACACCTTAATGTGAAGAACATTGGAAAAGAATAATGTAAGTTAAAATATATTTAAAAAATATAGAGTAATATTGACACCTTAATGTGAAGAACATTGGAAAAGAACAATGTAAGTTAAAATATATTTAAAAAATATAGAGTAATGAGAAGAAAAAATTAAATAAAATAAAAATCAATGGAAAGATATAGATAAGGAATAAGAGATAAATAATTATCAACGTGGAGAAGCCACTAGAACCGATTTAACTGATTAGATAAGATAGAAAAGCAGCGCCTTTTAGCGCTTCAATGTGCCTTTAATGGAGTGATTACTTAAATTGTTAGAATAACCTTGCTGTGCTCATACGTTTATGTGTGGTTAATTTTAAAGTATTATTAAGGACTGATTGCACTTCATTTAATTTATTATCTGCTATGTGTATACACACCGAATGTTATTGTTAGAGTTGTATGCTTCGTTGTCATGGTGCCTTATATTCTAGAAGGTTGTAGAATATACTAGTGCCTAGACTATTTTACTTTCCAGAATGATCTAAGAGACCCAGGGCATTTGAGCGATAAACCCAGAATATTCCAGATAGATCTTTTTGCAATGATATTTATTTGTCCCCTCAGAGACCAGAGACTGAAATTATAATGTATTATGAATCGTATTATACACAGTACACTTTGTTATAGACGACTTGCATATCGTTTGCTACTTTGATGAACACAACAATGTCATTCCAACACTGGTGGAATGACCTCATTGATGAACACAATAAAGTCATTCCAACACTGGTATATATTTAGAGAGAGGCTTAACTGTTTCCGGCATTTTCGTCATGCTTTGGGTTATTTGCTACATTTTGATTCAGGAAATCCTCAGCTTCAAAAGGTGTATATGGACCTGACCTGCGGCCGTTATTGCCCAAGAATGATAACAGCGCCGGATATGCTAGCCTTGGCTTGTAGCCGGCTTTGTACAGCTTTTGCATCACATCTTTGTATGGTAGACGTCGGATGATGGCCTCTTTGCTCAAATCTTCGTAGATAAATATTGGTTTATCACCATACTTCAGCTTCCCACGTTGGTTGCGAGCATATTTGATGATGTCATCCCTTGTTGTAGTTTTCCGCAGAGTGACAATGATGACTCTCAGCCCGTTGATACTTTGCCCCTGGGAACCGATTCTGTAAACTTGTTCCACTTCTGGCACTTTGTTTGGATCGGTGTTATCCAAAATCGTTGATAACTCTTTTGGAAAGTTGGTGTCTTCGCAGTTCACTGCTTCGTCAAGCCCCACAATGCGGATGTTATTCCGCCTGTGGTAACGTTGGGTTTCTAGTTGCCTCTCCGTCGCTTCGTTTTTAAGCCCTTGTATTTCCCTCCGATATTCCTCTTTCACTCTTTCCATCTCTTCTCCCATCTCTGTCATGCTACCTTCGTTCGCCTTGACTGCTTTTGTGTTTTCTGTCACCGAAATCTCCACTGTCGTGATTCGCTTTGACTGTGCATCGATCGCTTTCTTGACTTCTTCTAATTTCTCATCGATGCGATCGAATTTAGCCTCGATGCGATCGAATTTAGCATCGACGTTTGCCTCGAGCGCCTTGATGTGTGTAATCTGCAGGTTAGACTGTTCTACCATCTGTTCTTTCATCAGGTTAGACTGTTCTACCATCAGGTTAGTCAGTGTGTTGAAATCGGGTGGATTTCTGCTTTCTTCAGTTGGCGGCATATGGTAGATAGATGCAGTGACGTTGGAATCCATAAATCTGGTTGCTCTCGCTTTCACGGAGCTTGATTCTGTACCTTCTTTTATGTTGGTCTCTATTAACTCTCTTTCGGGGACCGTAATCGATGATCCCGGTAAATTGTCCTCTTCCTTCTCCTCCTCGGAGCTTGTCGCCGTCGGCTCAGAACCAGCGACGGTTAGGAAGTGTCTTCCTCGTTTTGTTACGTCCTGCGCCGTTGAAGTTGCCGTAGTTATTTTCTCTGCCGCCTTTCTACCTTTAACCATTTTGTCTTTTGATATGGTTAGTAGAGGGTCTTAACAATACATACGATGTGGTCTATTCTCTTTCTTTACTGTCCAAATAATGTTTTTAAACTAAATTAGCGTTGGTGGGAGCGGAGCAATTGCAAAATGCGTGCACTACATGTTGTGCTAAAACCGGAAGTCATTAACATTTAGTGTATGTTTAAAGTTGATACATTGAGGCATGGTAGAATTTCACTTTATATTACAGCAGTATCCGTTTTTAACATTACAATTAGTGTCTGACACTATAGACACATGTTAAAAGTCAAAGTCAACTTTGTCATTTTCCAATTTATGCAAGACATACAGAAAAATTCAATTACGTGCCCCCCTTCCCACGGTGTATATAGAAAAAGACAATAAACACAAAAGTAACATAGGACACAATATACAACACACAGGACTATGTACAATATAAACAGTACCTACAATTAAATTAATGAATGCATTAAATAAGAGGTAAAAGAGAACTTAGTGTAAATATTCCTTAATTTGTGTCAACGTTATAAAAATCCTATTGTATTCAACAAATTAATTATGATACACCACAATGTGCCCTTTCTATCTATTCTAAATCTATGGCCATGCGATTCCACGGCTGCGCAGTGCCGACAAGAGCAGGCGTTTCATCTCCTCTACAGAAACACTGACACTTCCATTAATTTAATGCAGGGATGTACACAGCATTTCACTTTCAACCAGGTATCTGATTAATTTAATGTAGCAATTAGTAGTTCGCCCAGTCCTTGGGTACATACAGGTTTTGACCAGCAGATGGCAGCAACAAGGCAGCTCAGCAGAGACCAGCTGTCAACAAACATCCTAACAGAAAATATATACATACGAGGGGGAGGAGACTACATTGGGAGGGGGCGGGGGAGGGGGGAGGGGGCGAAATCTCAAATTTTTTCAAATCCCAATGTTGACAGCTATGATCTGATTAACCAAAACACTTAAAAGAAAACTGGATGAATTATTATAATAATATGTGGTTGGCACTTCTTTATCATTGCTATTGTAGATAACTGTGGCAATTCTAGAGTTAATACATGTAAAACATTTTATTCATTGATAACCCAAAAAAGATAATTATCTACTTGAGGAGAGAATGTGTATATCTGTGTTTTAACTTTGTGTACACACTTACCGCCAGGGCTGGCTCTGACCAATTGGCTGCCCTAGACAGGATTCTATCTGTTGTCAAGTCAAGTCAAGTCAAGAGTTTTAATTGTCACGGCATACAGGTATACAATGAAATGCGGCTGGTCTTGCCCGCGACGATGTGCAATACAGTGGTACAACATATAATAGAATCCAATAAAATACAGTGGTACAACATATTAATAGAATCCAATAAAACAGTGCAATAAACAGGTACATGGTGTGCCATCTCGGTATCTGTACATTAGTATTTACAGAGCATATAGGACATGCTAGGTAGCTTTAGTAGTGCAATACACTGTTCCTGATGCTATACTACTTTAAGTGGCCTTTCCTCTGGCCATAAGTGTGCGTGTGTGCGGCATGAGTGTTAAAGTGGCTGCTAGTGTGTGAGCGTGCTCAGCGTGCGTGTCGTGTATGTGCTTGTGTGTGGATAGTTCAGTTTCTGTGTCTCTCAATGTTCATTGTTCAAGGCTCTGATGGCCTGGGGGAAGAAGCTTAGCCTAAGCCTCTCCGTCCTAGTAGCTGGAGTTCGCAGGCGTCTGCCTGACCTCAGCAGCTGGAACAGGCTGTTATTGGGGTGGTGGGGGTCTTTCATTATCCTGCAGGCTCTGGATTTGCACCTCTTGTTGTATAGAGCCTGCAGGGGAGGTAGCGCAATACCCGTGGTACGCTCGGCTGAGCGCACCACTCTCTGTAGGGCCTTCTTGTCCTGTGCCGTGCTGTTCCCATACCAGGCAGTGATGTTTCCGGTCAAGATGCTCTCTACAGCTCCTGAGTAGAAGGACTGGAGTATCTTCCCCGATACTCTGAACTTCCTTAACTGTCTCAGGTGGTAGAGGCGCTGCTTCGCTTTCTTTACTACTGTGTTTATGTGTGTTGACCATGTCAGGTCCTCTACCCTGTTGCCCCCTTGCATCACAGTTGATTCTGTTCCATACGGTAAAGGGAGAGAAGAATGTTTGGAGAATTTTTCACTCGCCGTCCAAATGAATGAGCCATTGTAAAACACTCATTTTCCATGGGATTGTTATACATGTTGGAACTGTACTATAGATAAGACTTCAGTATTTCGAAATAAGTTGTGTTCCGCGACACAGATAACATTAATGTCTACACGGAGACAGTGCTGGACTTTGTTCGTACTTTGGTGGAAGAAACAATCCCCACTACCACAATTAGAGTTTACCCAAATCAAAAACCCTGGGTAGACAAATCCGTCCGTGAAGCTCTGAAAGCGCGCACCAAAGCATACAACGACGGCCTGGTGGCAGGCAACATGAATGACCACAAGGTGGCGCGATACAACATAAGGAGGACAGTGACAGAGGCAAAACGGCGCTACAGAGATCAAATTGAACTCCAGTTTGAACAGGCTGACTCCAGAGCTATGTGGCAGGGGCTCAAAACGATGACAGACTACAAAGGCACCTCCCTCAAACTGAACAGTGACATCTCCTTAGCAAATGACCTCAATACCTTCTATGCGAGGTTTGATGCTGGTAATAACAACACCAGCCCACAAGCCACGGCAATGGGGGGGGGGGGGGGGGGGGGGGGGTCTGCTGCTGATGGAGACTCAGGTCGCTTTCACATATAGTTTTGGTGGACTCGGTGCGGTTCTGGGGGTGAAGTTGCACTGCGTTCACATAGAGAAATCTGTCAGCGGACCGAGACCTTCTGAACAATGTCACGCGGTCGAAAAGGGCGCTTGTCTATTGGACAGTGGAAATGTGTGTGTGGCTGCAAGCCCGTGTGCGCGCGCGCGTGTGTGTCTGTGTGTGCTGTCTGCGAGCCCTCCAGATCAGCGGAGCGAGTTTTGACATGGCATTGATCCATTGTTCTATTGAAGCACATTACCACCATCCTCTCGCTAAACAACTTGTAGACCAATAATAATAATATAATAATAATAATAGTATTGACGTGGCATTGATCCATTATTAATGCCGTGCGCCTCGGTAATAATAATAAGCCGCGTGTTTCTTCCTTCTTCCCAAGATGCACAGATATATAGATAGATAGATAGATAGATAGATAGATAGATAGATAGATAGATAGATAGATAGATAGATAGATAGATAGATAGATAGATAGATAGATAGATAGATAGATAGATAGATAGATAGATAGATAGATAGATAGATAGATAGATAGATAGATAGATAGATAGATAGATAGATAGATAGATAGATAGATAGATAGATAGATAGATAGATAGATAGATAGATAGATAGATAGATAGATAGATAGATAGATAGATAGATAGATAGATAGATAGATAGATAGATAGATAGATAGATAGATAGATAGATAGATAGATAGATAGATAGATAGATAGATAGATAGATAGATAGATAGATAGATAGATAGATAGATAGATAGATAGATAGATAGATAGATAGATAGATAGATAGATAGATAGATAGATAGATAGATAGATAGATAGATAGATAGATAGATAGATAGATAGATAGATAGATAGATAGATAGATAGATAGATAGATAGATAGATAGATAGATAGATAGATAGATAGATAGATAGATAGATAGATAGATAGATAGATAGATAGATAGATAGATAGATAGATAGATAGATAGATAGATAGATAGATAGATAGATAGATAGATAGATAGATAGATAGATAGATAGATAGATAGATAGATAGATAGATAGATAGATAGATAGATAGATAGATAGATAGATAGATAGATAGATAGATAGATAGATAGATAGATAGATAGATAGATAGATAGATAGATAGATAGATAGATAGATAGATAGATAGATAGATAGATAGATAGATAGATAGATAGATAGATAGATAGATAGATAGATAGATAGATAGATAGGCAGGCAGGCAGGCATCCCCGGCCGCGTCCTAAAAGTCTGTGCCAACCAACTGGCCCCGGTATTCACTGACATATTTAACCTGTCCTTAGAACAGGCTGTCATCCCCACCTGCCTGAAGAAGTCCACTATTATCCCTGTACCCAAAAAATCCAAGCCTGCTTGCCTCAACGACTACCGCCCTGTAGCGCTCACCTCCATAGCCATGAAGTGCTTTGAGAAGCTAGTAAAGGGCTACATCTGCTCCTCCTTCCCCAACAACATGGACCCCCTGCAATTTGCATACCGCCCCAACAGGTCCACGGAGGACGCCATAGCCCATGTGCTGCACACAGCAGCATCACACCTGGACAAGAGGAAGGGGAACTATGTGAGAATGCTATTCATCGACTACAGCTCGGCATTTAATACCATAGTTCCCTCCAAACTCATAGCCAAGCTCAGGGACCTGGGCTTGAACTATGACCTCTGCCAGTGGGTCTTGGACTTCCTGACGGGCAGACCCCAGGTGGTGAGAGCAGGCAACTGCACCTCCTCATCCATCACCCTCAACATAGGGGCCCCCCAGGGCTGTGTTCTGAGTCCCCTCCTCTACTCCCTGTACACACACGACTGTGTGGCTCAGCGGAGTAGCAACACAATCATCAAATTTGCTGACGACACAGTGGTGGTGGGCCTGATCTCTGCCAACGACGAGAGGGCCTACCTGGAAGAGGTCAAGGTCCTGGCGGGATGGTGCCAGGAAAACAGCCTCTCCCTGAACGTCAGCAAAACAAAGGAGATGATTGTGGACTTCAGGAGGTCGGGGGTCAAGGACTACAGCCCCCTCAGCATCGACGGGGCACCGGTTGAGAGAGTGAACAGCTTTAAGTACCTCGGAGCCTACATATCCGAGGACTTGACATGGACCACACACATTGACAGTGTTGTGAAGAAGGCACGACAACGCCTCTACTTCCTCAGGCGCCTAAGGAAGTTCCAAGTCAGTCAGAAGATCCTTAAGAACTTCTACTCATGTACAATAGAGAGCATCCTGACTGGCAACATCACCTCCTGGTTTGGGAATAGCACTGCACAAGACCGAAACAGACTACAAAGAGTGACACGTTCAGCCGAACGCACAATTGGAGGGGGGCTCCCCACCCTCCAGAACATTTACAACAAGCGGTGCAGGGGCAAGGCTAAGAGAATCATTAAAGACTCCAGTCACCCGAACAACTGCCTCTTTGAACTGCTGCGGTCAGGCAAGCGATACCGGAGTCTCAAGGCGAGCACAGAAAGACTCAGAAGAAGCTTCTATCCCCAGGCTGCTCAACGAACAATGAACACTACACAACAACCATCAAACGCACATAGCACACACATCCACACGCACACACTCACTTTAAACAAACACACTGTAGCACCCACTCCCCACACTTTATAGCACACACTCACTTTAAACAAACACACTGTAGCACCCACTCCCCACACTTTATATTTATTGATGAAGGATTGCACTACAACTCGTACACCTTACTGTAAATTGTACCTAAATTGAACCTCATCCCATTTCTGCTTTGCACTATATAGTATTGTACATTAGTACACTGCATAGTATTGTATATTATATGTATATGTATATATATAGATGTACGAAGCCCCCAAGCTGCCCAGTCACTGCAGATGCCATCGCCTCCGAGCTCCTGAAGAACGGTCGTTACCCAGACGCAGACAAAGATGTTACCCGCCTGATAACACAGGAGGTGTTTTCCCTCTCCAAGGTGGCCAGTGTAGATTCTAACCTCTCAGGAGAGTTCACAGCAGATGAACTCGATGAGGCCATGAGTAAGCTCAAGACGGGCAAATCTCCAGGCCGTGACAACATCCACCCGGAGTTTATCACCCACCAGAGCACAACAACATCTGACTGGCTCTGTGCATTCTTCTCTGCATGCTATCAGAGGTGTAAGATCCCCAAGACCTGGCGTCGTGCTTCTGTAATTGCCCTGCCAAAGCCAAACAAACCTGCGGAAGACCCCAAGGCATATCGACCCATCTCGCTGCTCTGTGTTCCATTTAAGATATTGGAAAGAATGATCCATAGCCGCATTGAGCCAGTAATTGACACACAGCTCCCACAGGAACAGGCCGGTTTCCGACGTGGTAGATCAACAGTGGACCAGGTAACACTACTGTCTCAAGACATCGAGGACAGCTTCCAGGCTAATGAGAAAGCGGGGGTAGTGTACCTGGACCTGACTGCCGCATACGATACTGTCTGGCACCGTGGACTCCACCTGAAGCTGATGAGGATGGTACCTGATCGGCATATGGTGAAGTTTATCATGGAGATGTTGTCTAACCGCAGTTTTGTCCTACACACCAGCGATGGCCAGCGCAGCAGGCTCAGAAGACTGAGGAACGGTGTCCCACAGGGGTCAGTCCTTTCTCCGATGCTGTTTAATATTTACATCTACGATCTCCCAGTCACAGCATCCAGAAAGTACGGCTATGCGGACGATCTTGCCATCATGCTGAGAAGACCCACATGGAAGGCACTGGAGGACGGTCTTAACCAAGACATGGACATCCTAGTAGCCTATCTACAAAAGTGGCGCCTACAGCTCAGCACCAGCAAGACCGTTTCAGCAGCATACCATCTCTGCAACAGAGACGCCAAGAGGGAACTGGAGGTATATGCTGACCACAAGCGTCTGGAGTCCCAGCAAGCCCCTAAATACCTTGGCGTGCGTCTGGATCGGACACTGTCCTTCAAACAACACCTCGAAGATGTCAGGGCAAAGACAACATCAAGGGTTGCGCTGATCCGACGCCTCGCAGGTACAACCTGGGGAGCCACTGCCAAGACCCTTCGGATATCCACCCAAGCCCTGGTCTTCTCGGCAGCAGAGTACTGTGCCCCAGTCTGGAGCAGAAGCCTGCACGTTAAAAAAGTTGATGCGGCTACTAACAACGCTCTCCGGATCATCACTGGATGCCTGAAGGCTACACCCGTCTTCCTGCTGCCAGTCCTTGCAGGAATCGCACCAGCTGGCCTACGACGAGAGGCTGCCACTCTCGCCCTAGCAAGGAAGGCAGTGAAGCATGACTGGCACATCCTACACAACACCACAACAACAACAGCACCTATGAGCAGACTCAAGTCCCGCCACCCCTACAACAAGGTGGCACAAGAGATGCTCCGTTCCACCACTGAGGACCTATCCAGAAATGGATGGCTGGCGGCAGCCTAGAAGAGAGAGTGGGAGAGTGCTGGGCCAACCCGTATCCACCACCACATCTGGGATCCAGGAGATGGCGCCACAGGAGACGATCTTCCACGCCGGCAATGGGTTCTGCTGAACCGTTTAAGATCTGGGGTTGGTCGCTTTAAAGCATCATTAAAGAAGTGGGGCCTGGCAGACAGCGCTGCATGTGAGTGTGGAGACCCTGAGCAGACTGTTGACCACATCCTGACCATCTGCCCCCTATACAAACCACCCTCGGAAGCCAGCCTCTTTGATGTGGGACCAGAGTTAAGGGCATGGCTACAAGATACGGAGTTGGACCTCTGACGTTACACGAAAGAAGAAGAAGAAGAAGAAGCACACACATCCACACGCACACACTCACTTTAAACAAACACACTGTAGCACCCACTCCCCACACTTTATAGCACACACTCACTTTAAACAAACACACTGTAGCACCCACTCCCCACACTTTATATTTATTGATGAAGGATTGCACTACAACTCGTACACCTTACTGTAAATTGTACCTAAATTGAACCTCATCCCATTTCTGCTTTGCACTATATAGTATTGTACATTAGTACACTGCATAGTATTGTATATTATATGGTAACTCAGTTACGTCTATTCTGCATCGAACATTGTACATATGTCTCTACTGAACACTGTGACCTCATTTTCTACTTCTAATTTACATGCTATACTATGTTATTTGATACTATCTTGTCTAGCACAGTCTCTGGAGCGTAACAGTAAAAAGCATTTTGTATGAAAGTATTCTGTACTTCTGTATGACAACTATTAAAGAAACTTGAAACTTGAAACATGCACTGAATGAAATGTTCTCTGCACCTCCCATCCCGTCGTCCTTCCCCCCCAAGGGCAGCCGGGGACCAATCCAAGTGCTCCTGTCCGTCTTCGTCAGGGAACGCGACAGTGTCAGCGATCTGTTGTGCGATCTGTTTTTCCATTGGGTTTCTCTTATCGGGAGGGGAAGCGCTTACGAGCACGCAGGGGCGGACCTTCCTACAGGCGATATAGGCGGTCGCCTAGAGCGCCACCCAGAGGGGGGCACAAAAAAAATATATATATTTTTTTATTTTAATTTTATTTTTTTTTATTTTTTTATTTTTTTTCTCTGTGCAGTTTTGGCGCCCCCCTCTATATCGGCAACCATTATTTTTACATAAAAAAAATTCTAACAAGGGAAAATGAGCCAAAAATCTAAAACGGTCGGTCGGTCTGAGCCTCAGCTTTAGGTGTTCACAGTCAGAACATGCTAGAGCGTAGGCCTGCCACGATAACACATTTTGCTGGGCGATTAATTGCCCCCGAAAATATCGCGATAAGCGATATTATTGCGACCGGTTAGAGAATTTTTTTGAGAAATTTATTTCCCAAAACTTTTATTTTGAAGCCCACCGCTCCGTCTTTTCCGGTTTAAGACTTTTATTTTGAAGCCCACCGACCGGACCGGAAGTATTGTTGTGATTATCCTAGCCGACAACTTGTCTCGTCCGATTGTGTTTTTTAGTTTTAACGTTAGCTACTAACGTTAGATGCAGCTACTACAGGCAATCAACGATGAGGAGGAAGCGTCAAAGCAGTATATAATAGAATAGCTGTGGTGCGTAGGCACTGCAGCACGACTCGAAAACGACCCGTTATAATAAATTAATTCATGTTTAACTTGTCCCCGTCTCCAGTGCTTTGACTAGCCCCACCCGTTCATTGTAAACAATGATGCATGTAATTGTATTAACGTTATTCTGTGTTATTCTAACGTTACACTACAAATAACGCTACTTGGTTAAAAGGAGCAACACTATTGAGAAATGTAGTTAAGCTATGTGGCGTTGCTACTGCCCCACGGAGCTCCCGTGCTGTGCTCTGTAGTAACGCCAGCGGCCAACCCACACGGAGAGAGACTGCAAGGGGCACTGGTTCCGCCTCATTAAAACAAACGCGCAAATAGCAATTAATCGCGCCCGTCAAAATCATTGCATTCATTTTAATTATCACGGCAATTAATCGATTTATTGCTTATCGCGGCAGGCCTACTAGAGCGCTGTGCATTGATGGGTATCGGTCAAGTGTTTATAGAATTGAGCGTTGAGGAAAGAAAGACTAACGTTAGAGAACTATGAAGAGGCAAAAGCCATACAAAAAATTACAAAAAAATTACAAAAAAAAAGTGGTGAATCTCGCCTAGGGCGCCAAATGTGCTAGGTCCGCCCCTGCGAGCACGGGGAGAACATGCAAACTCCACACAGAAAGGCCCAGGAGATCCCCCACCTGGGTACCTGGCAACGCGGCAACCTGGTCCCCCCCGCGATATCAGCGACTTGGAACCGTTCTGAAGGAGTCGACTGAAGGCTTCTTGTCCTCTGCGAAAGCATGCAATTGGTCCACTGATGGATACATCTTGATATTTGTCTAGTGTGTTCATTAGATGGTGAAATCCTCTTTCAGTGCCTCTGTGCCTGTTTTCTTAGGCAGTTAGCCGCTGGTATGTGCGCCATTAGCGTTAGCCACGCTTCTAGGCCTCTTTGCTTTTGGAAAGAATGATAATTTTTTTTTATATATTATACTAAATAATGTAATATTATATTATATAAATATTTAATTTGTATTTATTATTTATGCATTTGACTAAGAGGTTGGCAGTCGACTACGGCTCCTTTTGATCGATTCGTCGACTATTCGACTAGTCGAGGTCAGCCCTACTATAGAATGAAGCTCATTTGATATAAAAAAGAAAACAAACGTTCTGTGGCTCCAAAAAATCACTCTCCCATTCATTGTCAACGGAGCAGCTCCTTTATACTTGATGACATCACAAGTCTAATTCTCTGGTTTCTGGCTTTGGGAGAGAGTAGCTCAGTTTCCCATCTATATTGATTGAACTGTCTTAAACTTAGGCCATGGAAATATGATATAAGACCTGTTCCTTTCAGTGGTGTTCCCCTTTAAGTAAATAAAGGACGAATACGTTGTCTAAGTTCAGGCACTGAACATGGGGCTGTATTATCAAGTATGGCTGCCCCTCATTAATGAGGTCGCTCAGTCACTAATATACCCCAGTAAACCATTTAACACATCCTTGTTTGCAGCAAGGACACTATAAAAGAAGGAAGGGTCATTACAGTACGTCACTGTGTAGCATAATCATCTGCAATTAGTTGCAGAGCATAGCACGCTGCTATTCTGATGTGATAACCCTTCCTTCTTTTATAGTTTCCTTGGTTTGCTGTTAGCTAACTTCAGCGTTGACCAAGAAATGATTGTCAGCTACCAAATGGTGCAGCTAACTCTAGCTACTGTACTGTTAATCGAATACCGTATTTGTACAGACAGCATAGCTGGGAGAAACAGGCAGCATGGCAATCAGCACCCACTGGGAGAAACAGGCAGCATGGCAATCAGCACCCACAGCTGGTGAATCACCCACACCAGGAACTGATCAGGCCTAGTCAATACAGCTGGTGAATCACCCACAGCAGGAACTGATCAGGCCTCGTCAATACAGCTGGTGAATCACCCACAGCAGGAACTGATCAGGCCTCGTCAATACAGCTGGTGAATCACCCACACCAGGAACTGATCAGGCCTCGTCAATACAGCTGGTGAATCACCCACACCAGGAACTGATCAGGCCTCGTCAATACAGCTGGTGAATCACCCACACCAGGAACTGATCAGGCCTCGTCAATACAGCTGGTGAATCACCCACACCAGGAACTGATCAGGCCTCGTCAATACAGCTGGTGAATCACCCACACCAGGAACTGATCAGGCCTCGTCAATACAGCTGGTGAATCACCCACACCAGGAACTGATCAGGCCTCATCAGCAGCCACACAAAAGGAGGCTCCTGACAGCACATGGGGAGGCTAGTCTGACTCACCTCAACCTAGAGCTCACACATAATGTCCTTTTGCCCGGAGGAGACAGAGAAGACTGGCGGCTGCCCACAGCGTGACGACCGCTGGGACACCACGCCTGGACCGGCTTCCCCCCCACTTCCCCTCACGGAATCCCTTGGGGTTCACCACGGGCCAGGCAACCCCCTCTAACACTCTTCTCTCTCCCTATATGGACAATAAACATGGTGTTTTGACCCATAAACCCAGTGTGTGTTGTGTAGCCCCAAACAGCGTTTCCCCAACGCCACAATACTATATCTATATCTGTACATATCTCTTACCTACTCTTACTACGCAGTCAATTTCGCAGAGTAAATTTTACTCAAACTGAGTCCATTTGAGCCCAAGTGAGTACAATTTTACTCAGTTTGAGTCAAATGTACTCAGTTTGAGTAAAATTTACTCAGCTAAATGTACTGTGTTTTATACCGCTGGCCAGTATGACTTAATACTAGGGATGTCCGATATTATTGGCCTACCGATATTATCGGCCGATATTGGCATTAAAATGTGATATCGGAAAATATCTGTATCGGTTTTCAAATTTTCTTTTTTTTTACATTTCTATAACCTTTATTTACCCAGGCAAGCAAGTAAGAACAAATTCTGATTTTATTTATTGTCAAAAGTATGCATAATGTTATGTTAATTCCACAACAAGAGATATGTAATGTTAATTACCTGAAATTATTTATTTGGGGGGGGGGGGAACCCTGCATATATCGGTATCGGTTGATATCGGTATCGGAGTTGGACAATATCGGTATATCGGTATCTGTAAAAAAGCCAATATCGAGCATCCCTACTTACTACCATAGTGTTTTTATACCTGTATAAAAAACATTATTACTCAGTAGTAATCATTTAGATGCAAAACGTATTTTCATTGTGCTGTATAATAATAATGACAACACATTTGAATCTAATCTAATCTAATCTAATCTAATCTAATAGGAACAACTCAAATGTGCATCTCAATCCACGGAAGGAGGACCCACACATTGGCACAGTCTGAAGTGAGCACATAATAATGAGATTGCTCTATAGATAGAACCCAGAGGCACTTGAGCGAGACCCGCTTCAATTCCACATACACTTTTTATTTTGCATCGAAGGATTGGAAAACTGCCACGCTCCATGTGCCTGTGTGTTCCTGAGGGCAGCCCGACCGCCCGTACAGATTGTTTACAGGCGGCTGTAATAATGATAACATAATTATAACCATACAAGTGGTAAACACTGCTTTGTGAATCTCATAGGCAGAAACGGGCAACTGGCTGCATGTTAAGACTAGGATTCCTTTAAGTAATTTGAATTTGTTTGTTTAATTTAATATAATATTCAAATATTAACTCTTGATGCGTTTTCAACAAACAAAACATTTCTCCATATATCTTGTCAGAGTGCAAATCTAGAACTCCAAAGCTTTCAATGACCAGTGGCCTCTGTGACGTCATCATTAAAATGTTCCGTTCTATACGTTGCCATTGTTATTACGTTCACGCATCTTTAGAAGATGATAAGCGAT
Organism: Notolepis coatsorum; assembly: GCF_963971535.1. NCBI lineage: Eukaryota > Metazoa > Chordata > Actinopteri > Aulopiformes > Paralepididae > Notolepis > Notolepis coatsorum. The sequence goes on from NC_140172.1 coordinate 2,333,374, forward strand.
CCAACCATACCAATAGTAAAAGTGTCCAACCCACTATGACGTGTCAATCAGTTAATAACAAACCCTTGAAGGATAACTCTGGCGCAGGTGAAAGAGAAGGCCTTTTGGAAAACCATGTGCACGTTCAGAAAGTCCTCACTGGACTAACCGTTGAGTTGTTCGTAATTCTTTATAAGGCTAGTAGGCCGGTGCAAAGGCCATGTTGATGCAAACATCTCCATGGATCACATTATCACACCGATGACACATGATTTGGATATATGTTTGGAGTTGAGTGGGACGTAAACGGCATCTAGAACGTGTCACGTTTCGGTGACACACACATCATCAGGGTCTATATAACGGAGGAGGGTCATCCGGACGTTCACCCGTGCCGGAGTTATCAAGGGTCCCATTTAATTCAGTGTGGTGCCTCATAAACAAGCAGGCTTCCGCTTCATTGAGCATTATTCACATGGTCAGCCGGTGCTCTTACGTCATAGGTTGGGATTCCCTTCCACCCTTGGGGTGTGCGTGACATACTGTAAGAGAAAATGGCCACCGCCCATGCATATGGTCAATTGCTATATTAGAATATTTTGGCAATCAACTACAAAGAGTCATTGCAGATGACAATGCAGACGGGCCATTCCGATCGACCTCAGTATAATCATTTCCTCTGTTGCCATTATTATGTTCTTTGCCTGCATATTCTCCATAACTTTCAACACACAGGAATCTCTCAAAACACTGTACAGTACTGTGTGTTACGTTTCTTAAAGTCGGGTTCATCATCATATCATCAGCACATCAGCTGATGATGAGTTTGTGCTTATTATTACCAAAAAGAAAAACGCTCTGTGCAAAAGTACAATACAACAGCTTCCTCAAAACAATCAAACAATTTTAGCGATACATAAATTAATGAATTAAAATGTATTTCAATTGAGTCAAATTAAGTAAAAAAAAAAAACGTAAAAGAAAACTAAAACAAAACAATAACAATTCACAATATAAATCACAATTGAAGGAGACAATGTCAGGTTTGGCTTGCATAGCAAAAAGAAAAAAGAAAATCATAATCAATAAACATTATTTACAGTTTAAGTCTGTTCACTTTCATGAGTCAATAGCTTTTTCCGTGTTGTTTTTCCCCTTCTTCCTCTCTGTTGCGTGACATACTGTACATCATGTGACAGGGACATCTAGGGGCAGGAGGGTGTATAACATACAGTCTATTCTTTTGAAGTAGGATGAAGAACACTGTGAGACCGGTGGCTCTGTGTCTGTACATCACATTTACAGGTCTCTCTCTCTCTCTCTCTCTCTCTCTCTCTCTCTCTCTCTCTCTCTCTCTCTCTCTCTCTCTCTCTCTCTCTCTCTCTCTCTCTCTCTCTCTCTCTCTCTCTCTCTCTCTCTCTCTCTGCAGTCTCTTTTCTCACTCTTCTTCATAGCCGCCTCTTCGTCTTCTTCATCGTCCACCGACCGTCATCCCGGGTCGCTCGTTAAAGACAGAAATCTTCATTGCACTTAAAAGACATGGTGTCCGGAGACAAGACAGGCTACTGAAGGGAGACCCATGGTATCACAAAGACTCTGAGAGAGAGAGAGAGAGAGAGAGAGAGAGAGAGAGAGAGAGAGAGAGAGAGAGAGAGAGAGAGATAGGGAGAGAGGGGAGAGAGAGAGAAGGAAGACAATTCAAGATGATATCGCACATTAAAGGGGCATTTCACCACCAATTTTCTTTTATCTGAACACTATTGTTCTGTTGTGAGGAGTGACGTGATAATCGGACATAGAACTTAACAACGCTGTCTGTGTCTCGAGAGCTTGGCAACATCGCTGTCATCCTCCTGACAAAACATTTTCACTCTGAGATACTCACTCTTTCGCCGTCGACTAAAGACCCACTTCTTCAACCACTATCTGAAATGATTAAAAAAAAAAAAAAAAAAAAAAAATCTAACCCTGACTAACCTTACTGTCATGCACTTGTCCTAATAAACTAACCTACACTCAGGGTGCGATCCAAGAGGGGAGCCCGGGGAGCTATAGGTCCCCTAGATCAGACATCAGCTCCCCTGGGGGTCTCTAAAGCTCCCCTGGGAGCTGTATCATCATCGTGTATAATAATAAACGTATGCTATTTTGGATGTATGATTAATGATTTGCGTGTAGTGGCTACTTACTGGGACACAATTCACGGCATTCTAGCCTTTTGTGGTGTTTACTACATCTCCCATGACCCTTAGCGGGGGATGACGTAGTTAAAGAGAGACAGTGAAAGTTGAATGGGTGTTGTTTGTGCGACAGTAGAGTGCGTAATAAACTAGCGTTTTTGCATCGGAACACGACTCCGTCTACGCTATCATTACTGCATTCCTACATTTGTGACCCTTGGACGTATTTCGGAGATTATATCGAACATGTCAACTGAACAACAGAACGCAGATCGCAGAACTTTGAACGCAGTTTCACTCAAGCTGCGCAGAGTGCCAACACTTGGTTCGCGCAAGCGGAAGCCCAATTCGCTCTCAGGAATATTACCGCGGATGCCACCAAGTACTACTATGTGGTAGCAGCCCTTACGAATTCAACGGCAGCGAGAGTGGTGAGTTTGCTGGAAAACCCACCTACACATGACAAAAATATGTGACTATAAAAACACGCTCTGAGTTTTTTTCCGCTGAGAGGCGCGCCGCGCACCCCCCCCCCCCCCGACGACGGGGCTCACCCAAAGATGATGCTATGGATCGCACACTGCCTACACTGTAACACTCAACACTTTGATGGAACATAGTTACTCAGCTGATAGAGTTGTACCCTTCCTGATGACTTGTCGTACAGAACTTGTAAGTCGATTTGGATAAAAGCGTCAGCTAAATGACTAAATGTAAATGTAAATACTCAGCGTAGCTACTAGTGCATAATGTTACTAATCATGTAACTAATACAAATGTTTTTGGGGATCTAAACCGGAAGTTGGTGTATACTAGAAATCAAACCAAAATAGAGAAATTATAGATCTTATCTACACTACATATACATTAATGTCCTTAATATACACAACATATATCGTTGAATGTCTGACATGTTGGCATGATTTAGCAGATGCCCTTATTGTCCAAACATGTTTAATGTGAGGCTACTGCGCTAAGCAGCACTAAGAGCCGGCTGAAACAGTGCTCAGTCAATAACGTCAACAACGCTGGTCTACCATGGATCAGTACAAGGACAAGGAATACGCTAAGCTTGATTTTGGTTACCCCATGACCTTTCCTCTAGCATCACCATCAGGCAGAACTGTACACATTCTAATGAGTTTATCTCCTGATCAGTCATACAGTCATGGAACTGGTAGCCAGAGATGCGTCTATTCATGCACAATACCTTTGCCTGTGGGGACTATGAAGTCGGCCCTATTTGGAATTTCTACCATCTTGAATGATTGGAAAAACACTTTTGTTACCTACTCCCCCTGCTAGCCTGTTCACCTAATTCTGCTATGTGGAATCTGGGGACTAACATTTTCAAATGTGTCATTTAGATCGTTATAGGCCATGTTTTCTTCACGGGAAATGGATCAGATTTCCACCAAACGTGCCGGTTATGTTTTCCTTACAGTAGCAAGAACTACTCCTCAGCGGCGAGGCCTGAGACGGCCCTTCAGGGACGCACCCGCCGTCCGTCACCGATGTTTATTTTAGATTTAAGGCTGAGACCACTTATCGGTTTATCGATAATTATCGATAACTATGTGAAATCGATAAGTGGCGTCATGTGTAAAAAATTTAAAACATTTCATGTAAATGCAGTTGAATTGCAGCTCTGCCCTGTGCATTCAACATGCAGCACTCCTCCATCACATCCAGAGACCACCGACTGTAACATGAGAAGGATCACTGTGGTCGTGCTGAACGGGGAAATCTGTAACACTAAAGATGGCGCCAACGACAAAGAATTGCTGCAAAATAAACATACATTTGTTGTTTAAATAATCATTTAAAAAAATGTGTCCCGATTTATCGATTCTTCCAAATGGCATATCGTCTCAGCCTTTAGTTTAGATTACTTGAATATTTCACCACTGCAATCTGTTAGCTAATTAGGTACTGTAGCATTTGATTATAGACCTACGTGTAAGCCCATTCTGTACCTACTGGTATCCACACAGAGATGGAGCTCTGAATGATTGGTGCTTGTTGTGTTTGAAAAGCATCAGTTTGACATCTGCCTTGGTCACAGTATCTTGAAATAATTAGCATATCGTTTTTTGAGCTACTATTGATAGTTTGTCAATGGTGTTGATTAAAAATGAGAGTGTAAAGAATGTTGTAATTGCCTTAATTGCTACGTAGCATAGAAGCCCCTTTTGAGAAATGTTGGCTAAATTGTGGTGGTATGGAGAAAAGCATGGAGAGAAATGTTCTATAATGTGCTCTACAACTATTACACTTTTTCTCAATTGCTTTGGTGCATTTCTCAGATCAGAATAAAAATTATCATAACTGTTAGTTCAACCTCCACAACATTTAGTATTTTGTGCACATCATAGTAGCAGTTTCTCATTCCTCCTGAACAAATTGCAAATGCTTTTGGACATGCATCAATTGCTCTCTGTTGTTTTATAACATTATCATTTGCTTATGTCATGTCAGTCAAAATAAACTATACTTATGAATGCTGAATAGTCATAAAACTAACAGTCCTCATTTCATTGCTTAATTGAGTCATTACATAAATTTTTTTTGAACTAGTTGTCAAAATCTGTCAATTGTGGACCATGTTGTCAATCACGGCCTCACAATGGCTGAGGCTGGTCGAAGGGTGCAGCCAAATGTTGAGAGAACCACTGTCAATTACTGTATTCAAACATTTAGTCGGAAGAGCAGGTGTGTACATTGGACAGTAATTCAGCACTAAACAATCTGCACTGCACTACTGCCATTGTGTCATACATGAAGCTTACAGTGGGACAAGAACTTGTTTACATTCTACATTTAGACTTACAGCTTTACTGCAGAACATATTTACTGTATTGTAGTGTAAGGTAGTGTTACAGTAAATATTTGCCATATTTACAGTATGGTACTGTACTGCAGCATTTGGGAAGTGGGAAGCACTGTTATTGTACACTACAGTAATATGGGTTACGTGAAGCAGTATATCTCATGTTTGCTGTACATTAGGCTACTGTAATTTTACTCTGCAAGAAGAGGGCCCCTTTTTACTCCGCAACAAGAGGAAGCCATTTGTGCAATGGTGATTGCAAACAATGCCATAAGGGTGAGAGAGATACAAAGCGCTGTTATAGAGGATGAAAATATCTTTGGGAATATTGAATCCGTTTCAATCTCTACAGTTGACAGAGTGCTCAGGAGAAATTAAATGGGCATGAAACAATTGTAGTACAATGAGCCATTTGACCGGAACTGCGACAGAGTGAAGGAGATCTGTCACCAGTATGTACAGGTTAAACATGTATGTGTTCTATGCATACTCTAATGTTCAGTGCTGTAAACTGGTTACTTTGTGTAGTGCCATGCAGTACATGACAGTTCATACTGTACAATATGTTGTCCAAAATGCATTATGTCACACAGGAAAAGTTTTAATAGTTTTTCTCTCTCTCTCTTCTGGGATACAGCTGCACACATTCATAATACGTTGATGAGGCCGGTTTCAATCTGGCAAAAGGTAGAAGGCGTGGAAGAAATCACATTGGACAGAGAGCAACCACTGATGTCCCAGACCAACAAGGAAGGAATATTACAATGTGTACAGTAATGTGTAGATTTCAAATGGCTGTGCAAATAGTGTATAGTGCTGTTTTGAGCATTTTCAGGTAGTGTCACCAAGATCTGACTGTTTTGCATTGGAAAACACTTACAGAGAACATTTTGAAGAAATTGAAAATGGATGGGAAAATGATTTGCATATTTAATGCCTTACAAATATTTTCAGGTAATATTTTCATCCTCTTTAATCTAGTTTTGTTTTGAATATCTTGATAATATCGAATCATGAACCCAGTATTTGTGTATCA
>NC_140172.1:2341898-2351557 GCF_963971535.1 Notolepis coatsorum
GTGACCCAGTGACCTGTGACCTGTGCTAAAGGTCTTGGGAAATGTATTCATGTAGTTTTCAACATTTTCACCTTTTAATTTTAAACCAATGCTGCCATCTACTGACAACAGAAAGTGTTGTGTATCGTCAACTTGAGAGGCACTTCCGTAAACACCGTCGCCCAAAACACATTCTAGAGATTCCCACTTTTTACTGGGAATGGGGCGTGGCCAAATTTGGTCCGAGACAATAAGAGTGACTAAGATTGGTCTACGTTCCGTTAGTTGTAGACACACAGTGTTTGCTCTGTACCTGTATTCCAAGGTGGATTCGTCCGTACAGTACAAGGCAAATAACATCTCTGACTCTCTGACTCTGACAGCTTATGAGGTGCTTCGCATCGTTAATAAATAAATGACGTACATTGTTCCCCATAGCCGCCGGTCTCTGTGTTGCTGTTGATGGAGGGGTGTCTGCTGTGAGGGTGGTCTGTGCCAGGCCTCAGGCGGGCTGCTCTGCCCAGGGTACCGGCCCCCCCTCTGCCCAGGGTACCGGCCCCCCGGGTGTTGGACGGCGTGCCGCCCCAGGAGGTCATGTGCTGGCGCTCCAGCGTCGACACCGTGACCATGCACTCCTCGGGGGGGCCGGGGGCTGCTGCAGCGGCCCAGGAGCTGTGCAGGCGGGCGCCCACGCCGTGCAGGGAGGCTGAGGCTGCCGCTGGGGGGTGGGCTGCTGGGTGGGTGGTAGGGGGGGGGGGGGACACACACGAGAGAAGGAAATAAGACATTATGATTGAACAGCCCGATCTCGCTTGAAATATGTAGATAAAGTATTTATCAACGACAGGGAAAAGGTACACATACGTTATGTTATAGCCATGAATAATATATTATTGACATATTTACAAACATTTTTAATGTGTACTGTAAGAGCCGCATTTAAGCTTAACTGTTTTGATTCATTCCGAACCTGCATTAATACATTTCTCTGTTTCAGTGAGTGGGGCGCTTTGCTCAGGTGAATGGGGCGGGGCTAACGCTATAAGCCACAGGTGCGGCGTGTGACGGCAGGGCAGCAGGCAGCAGCAATACTGTCATTGACACGCAACGCAGACGCAACCTTTTATTCCAGAGATTATTGGGATCTCTTGTTTATTTTCTATGTACGATATTGTTTTCACCATTCTGTTCTTGCTGGACATTAAAAGAGCAAAAAGAGCAACAAAAACGTGCAGTGGTTTCTGTTCTGCGACTGCAAGTCTGACACTGCTTCCCAGCCCTACAAGTGGCCAAGAAAGGAAGATTCAAATGGTTATAGGACAGACCTGTTTGGATTTTGGCCACTACAGTGTACATTACAAATAACTAAGTACATGTATTACATATAAAAAGTGACATTTTTACGTTTTCAGAAAACATTTGAGTTCCCCAGTACCATTACCTCAAGACTACCAAGACACAATTTTCTTAACCCTAACCCTAACTTTCCATAACCGTTAAACGTTAAAATGAATCATCATAGCATTGCTGTGTTTGTATCAGGGTTGGTGGGAGGTTTAGTCTAGTGGTGAGTGCCACTAGATTAGTAATTTATTTACGTTTTCTGATGAGGCCCTGGTAAATGCCCCCCGCCACCCACCCACCCAACCCCCTCCAATGTACAGTTTCTTCCCCTTTGAATGTATATATTTTTTTTATGATCTCTTTCTCTTACTGACAGTACTGTGTATTTGTATATCTTGTATGTCATAAATGTCTTGATTAATTGAAAATGGGGGACCCTGATGTACAGTAAACAAGACGAAAGTCTTTCTCTGGTCTGCATCCCCTTAACAATTGTTTGTATTGAGCCGTACTGTATTGTACCCATTCCGCAATCTGTTAAGAAAGTTTTCAATCAATAAATCAATCAATCACTCTATCAATCAATCAATTCAATCAATCAATCAACCAGGTTGGATTGGAAGTCTACTCAGCAGACATCAGGCTTATGTGAGTCCAGGCCAACTAACCAACTAACTAACTAACTAACTAACTAACTAACTAACTAACTAACTAACTAACTAACTAACTAACTAACTAACTAACTAACTAACTAACTAACTAACTAACTAACTAACTAACTAACTAACTAACTAACTAACTAACTAACTAACTAACTAACTAACTAACTAACTAACTAACTAACTAGCTAACTAACTAACTAACTAACTAACTAACTAACTAACTAACTAACTAACTAACTAACTAACTAACTAACTAACTAACTAACTAACTAACGTGTCAAAACATGAATTATAGCCTTTCATTCAAACCTAAAAGGAGTTTCTGACATAAGAAGACTATACCTGAAACTATACCTGAAGATACTGTTGGGAGTGTTTTTAATTTTTTTATTTGATTGACGTTTATTTCAAATATGCAACAACAACCAACAAACATCAAGTACAGATATATAGCCTTAAGCCGTTCAAATAATAAATGTATATACAAAATGTTTAATTTAAAATAAACAAAAAACACAAAAGTCAAAAAAAAAATGTTGTTTGTTGTCATTTACATATTTGAAAAGGAGTGGGAAGAGGCATACACTTATTTAATCCCACCCCTTTTTACTCATCATCAGATCATACTTTACTAATTAATACTAACTGCTCGTTTTATTGTCAGAATTATATTGAAAAAATTAACTTAGTTAACAATTTCTTTTTGAATAATTCCTTATTAATATTTGCCCAAACTGTAGGTTACCCTGTATAGTTTCTCTAGCCATTTTATATACATATATACAACTACTTATACAATGGCATGCAAATCAGTCTGGCTTCCGGACTGGCCACTCCACAGAAACGGCCCTCATTGCGGTCACAGAGGCACTTCACTTAGCAAAAGCGAAAGGCCTCTCCTCTGTCCTGATTCTCCTAGATCTATCTGCAGCCTTCGACACAGTCAACCATCAGATCCTCCTCGCGGCCCTCGCAGGAATGGGAGTGGCTGGATCTGCGCTGACATGGCTGACATCATACCTCAATGACCGCTCCTACCAAGTGTCATGGAGAGGGACTCTGTCGGCCACCCGCCCCCTCCGGACGGGTGTCCCCCAGGGCTCGGTCCTAGGACCCCTTCTCTTCTCCCTCTACACTAAATCACTGGGTAACATTATCACATCTCATGGCTTCTCATATCATTGTTATGCCGATGATACTCAACTCTTCCTCTCCTTCCCTCCCTCAGATATCCACGTCTCTGAGCGGATCTCGGCCTGTCTGTCCGACATCTCCGCCTGGATGACGACCAACCACCTCAAACTGAACCTAAGCAAAACAGAATTGCTCCACCTGCCGGCCAAATCCTCCCCCCTGACCGACCTCTCCATCACAGTCGAGAATGCAGCTGTGACCGCGTCGCCGACCGCCAAGAACCTTGGTGTTGTCCTTGACGACCAGTTGAACTTCTCTGCTCACATTGCAGCGACAACCAGAACCTGCAGATTCCTCCTGAGCAACGTCAGAAGGATACGCCCCTTCCTGACAAAAGAAGCCACCCAACTCCTCGTCCAATCAACAGTCATCTCCCGCCTCGACTACTGCAACGCACTGCTAGCTGGCCTCCCGGCCACTGCCACCAAGCCTCTTCAACTCATTCAAAATGCAGCGGCCCGCCTGATCTCAAACCTACCGAAGTCAGCCCATGTCACCCCACTTCTTAGGGACCTGCACTGGCTCCCCATTGCTGCACGTATCCGCTTCAAGGCCCTCGACCTAGCATACCGTGCGGCAAAGGGAACCGCTCCCACCTACCTCCGGTCAATGGTCTCTAACTACACACCCTCAAGACCCCTACGCTCTGCGTCTTCTGGCCGCCTCAGATCTACTCCTATCCAAGCTCCCGGAGGGTCATCAAAGAGAAGCCGCCTATTCTCAGTCCTTGCCCCACAATGGTGGAATGAACTACCCATCCCAGTTAGGACAGCCGAATCCCGTCCAATCTTTCGCCGTCGACTAAAGACTCACTTCTTCAACCATTATCTGAAATGATAAAAAAAAAAAAAAAAAAAAAAAATCTAACCCCGACTAACCTTAATGTCATGCACTTGTCCTAATAAACTAACCTACACTGTAACACGCAACACTTTGATGAGCATTGTTACTCAGCTGATAGAGTTATACCCTTCTTGCTGTCTTGTCGCACAGAACTTGTAAGTCGCTTTGGATAAAAGCGTCAGCTAAATGACTAAATGTAAATGTAAATGTAAATAGCTTGATTCTGATTGGCTGAAACAGTCAAGTTAGCCGTGGTTATTTCGTATAACACACTCCACTCCAATTTAGGGTTGCGACCGGACCCGTTTTTATTGGATCGCCAATTGGCAGAGTAAAATGCATAACTACAGAACTTTGCGTCTGAGGGGAGTGGCCACTGGCTGAGTGCTCTCTGTCTCTGTGCCGGAGAGGAGAAGCACAGACAACATGAGAGAGGAGAGAGGAGACGCACCTAAATCCATTGCGGGGTGAAATAATAAATCGTGGGATTTATATGAAGTTTGTTGTTAGATGGCATGCTTTGTAGCCTCCCTCTGCTTCAAAAAGACACTGTCGCACACAGCGATTTCCCTGGACAGTGGCGGACTGGCCATCGGGACGTTCGGGACGAATCCCGATGGGCCGGAACCAAAGTGGGCTGGTCCAAAAAAAAAAAAAAAAAAAAAAAAATTATAATTTTTTTTTTTATTTTTTTTTTTACTTTTTTTTTTTTGTACTTTGTTTTTTGGGCCAGTGTGTGGGCCACTAATGTGGGCCTGTGTGTGGGCCAGTGTGTGGGCCAGTGTGTGAGTCGGTGTGTGGGCCACTAATGTGGGCCAGTGTGTGGGCCGGTGTGTGGGCCAGTGTGTGAGTCGGTGTGTGGGCCAATAATGTGGGCCAGTGTGTGGGCCGGTGTGTGGGCCAGTATGTGGGACGGTGTGTGGGCCGGTGTGTGGGCCAGTATGTGGGCCAGTCTGTGGGCCGGTGTGTGGGCCAGTGTGTGAGTCGGTGTGTGGGCCACTAATGTGGGCCAGTGTGTGTGCCGGTGTGTGGGCCAGTATGTGGGCCGGTGTGTGGGCCGGTGTGTGGGCCAGTATGTGGGCCGGTGTGTGGGCCGGTGTGTGAGTCGGTGTGTGGGCCACTAATGTGGGCCAGTGTGTGTGCCGGTGTGTGGGCCAGTATGTGGGCCAGTGTGTGTGCCGGTGTGTGGGCCAGTATATGGGCCGGTGTGTGGGCCAGTATGTGGGCCAGTCTGTGGGCCGGTGTGTGGGCCGGTGTGTGAGTCGGTGTGTGGGCCACTAATGTGGGCCAGTGTGTGTGCCGGTGTGTGGGCCAGTATGTGGGCCGGTGTGTGGGCCGGTGTGTGAGCCAGTGTGTGGGCCGGTGTGTGGGCCAGTGTGTGGGCCAGTGTGTGGGCCGGTGTAGTGTGTGGGCCGGTGTAGTGTGTGGGCCAGTGTGTGGGCCGTATGTGGGCCGGTGTGTGGGCCATTATGTGGGCCGGTGTGTGGGCCAGTGTGTGGGCCGGCAATAAAACAATAAACAAGTTGCATAAACTAAATCAGATTAAAAATGATCACAGTTCTGGTTTGCCTTAAGATGCAGTTTAAGATGGGTCTTGAACATGGAGTATGTAGGGCACTCTCTAATCACAACTGGTAGGCTATTCCAGTAGTTACCACTTTTAACAGAGAACACAGTTTTTGCAATGGTAGTATACCGAAAAGGCACCTTACAGTCCCCTCTACTGATGGCCCTGGTGGTAATGCCAGTGTCTGCTTTCTGTTGGATGAACTCATTCAATGGGGGAGGGGCAAGTCGATGCAGAACCTTGTACATGAAGCAAGTATATTTGAAAACTTGGAAATTCTCGAAACTTAGCATGTTATGTTTTTCTAAAACATCACAGTGATGAAATGAAATTGGTTTCTTATCAAATACTTTTATGGCTTTTTTGTAGAGTAATTCTATTGGTGTAAGAGTAGTGACATATGAAAGAGACCAGTTGATAAAACAGTACTCGATGTGTGATAAAATCATTGAATGCAGAAACATCCTTGCAGCATTAACTGGCAGGCAGGGCCTGATCTGCCTGAAGTTTTCGATGTTAAACTTGACTGTGTTTGTCACTTTCTTCACATTACTTTTTGAAGGTCAATGTAGAGTCCAATGTGACCCCAAGATACTTGAATTAATGTACAATGTCCAGCTCCGCCTCTCCCAGAAACACATTAGAGTGAGTGACCTCTACTGGTGACTTTGTGAACATCATACACACTTTTTTCTTGGTGTTAAGTGAAAGACATGCTTTTGTTAGCCAGTCTTGAATGAGACATGAGACATCAGTGAATGAGATTCACGTTTCCTCCCAACCGCGAGTAGGCCTAGAAGCGCAGAAATGGAGAATGCAAAAAAAGAAAGGGTGGAGCTGAAAAAGCTAGAATTGCTAGTAAAAGACGCAGAACAATGTTCTAAAATTACAGACATGTTTAGTAGAGGAAGGGCTCGCGTTAGAGTAGCTGCTGCTGCTAATGATGATGAAGTTCAAGTGGAAGGAACCAACAGTAACATGACAGGTGCGTGCAGTAGCCTAGTGCATATTCTACTGTTGGCGTGTGCCGGTTCATGAGGGCTAGCTAGCCTATACTAGTTCTTGCAGTGATTTCAGTCATTCTATTACAAGACAATGTGCTTTCCGTATTCCTGATTCCTTACAGCACGTGGACGTAAATAGTCGTGACTCGTGATGTTTTTTCTCTGACTAAAAGTTTAGTTAGCAATGTTAGGACTAGTGCCCACCACAGCATCAGAAGCTAAAGTGCTAACCTAGAGAGCCAATCAGAACCTAGGACGGGCTGCAAATTAATTGGCTACTAATATTATAATAGTAAATACTCAAATAAAATACTATTATGTTCCCTTTCAAATTTTCATGTTGATATAATATTGGTAATCTAATTGATTGAATTGATTAGTTGCCATTTTACATGCTTAAATAAGATGTACCTTAGAATTCCCAACAGTTAGCCATGTTCTCGATTAGTCTCATCTACATGTTTGTAGATAACCACAGCTAACTAGCTTAAGCTAACAACTAGGTCAACTACTACCCCGTAGTTAAACAAATGTGATTGCATATAACAGCTAACTGCTACAGCTAAGTTGGTAGTTAGCCTATTCCATTAATGTTGAATGTATTTATGAAGGTTGTTGATGGTGGTTGGCGCTGAATAGCAGACATGATTCCGTCAGTCTGCCACAGGGAAGCTGTGTTTGCTGATGCTGCTCACGACCACCAGTAGCGTATGACTGTGTGAGTGTGAATGCTTGATGGTTTCTGTGAAGCGCTTTGTGGAACAATGCTGATATACAGTTAAGAATGAGTAATTCGCTTTTGGTTTTTAAGAAAATGGTTTGTAAAGCTATTTTTGAAAACTACAAGGGTGAATAATACTGTTTTTTTTTGCTATTTTCTTTTAGAATACTGTTTTGGAGTCTTAATTTTTAAAATTTTTGTTAAGAATATAGGACAGGCATAGGCTATATAAGCATTGCTTCAGTCTGTACCTTCTCAGTCACTGTAAAATCAAATATTGTTAAATGATGGTGTATATTGTATTGTGTGAGATGATGACTGAATAAACTACTACTACTACTACTACTACTACTACTACTACTACTACTACTACTACTACTACTACTACTACTACTACTACTACTACTACTACTACTTTGGGTGTTTTCAAAAGGCTGAAAAACGCTTCAAGCCATTATTATTGATTGCTGATGTTCTTCTTATGCAGTTGACTCTGAGGAAAGAGAGAGCGCCCAGTCCAGCACAGCTGACCCTGAGGGGAGAGAGAGTGCCCAGTCCAGCACAGCTGACCCTGAGGGGAGAGAAAGAGCCCAGTCCAGACAGACAGACAGACACACAGAGAGAGAAAGAGAGAGAGAGACACAGAGAGAGACACACAGAGAGAGACACACAGAGAGAGGGAGAGACACAGAGAGAGAGAGACACACACACACACACACACACACAGAGAGACACATACACAGAGAGAGAGAGAGAGAGAGAGAGAGAGAGAGAGAGAGAAAACAAGCTCTTGGAATGGGTGTCTGGGAGGAAGTGGGGGGTCTTTCGATGTTGATTAAACGGCAAACAACTAATGTCATGAGTGCCAAATTAAAGGACAATAAATCCAATCTAACTGAAATTGTGTAGCACAGACCTTTTCTATGGATCAAAACCTCAATATTATTATGGTGTAGTTAATACTTCATGTATCCTTAATCCCTAGGCTAATGAGGCACTAAGATGTTAGTAAAAAAAAAAAACATATGCCAATGACAGGAAGTAACGGTATATGTATGTGTGTGTCTCTGTGTGTGTGCACTGTGCATGAGTGCACATCTAGGGGCGGTGTGTAGATTTGGTCTCCCTGATGTTGACTCCTTAGCCACAGCCTTGGGTTGTTTAATACTGGACAAGTGTTTCATAACGGCCGTTGTGTGGGCCGGTTTCGGGGCCGGTGCGTGGGCCGGTGTGTGGGCTGGTGCGTCTGAATGTCCCGGGCTGAATTTGTGTCCCAGTCCGCCACTGTCCCTGGATGTCCCGGACACAATGGAAGTATGGATATATTCGTAACGAATAATTTAAAAAAGATACAGTCAACTGGAATATGTTAGTTGTTTACACATGTTGGATTATGTAATTGGTTTGTCATGACCCATTGTCAAAACAATAATTAATCGCGGGATTTATATGAAGTTTGTTGTTAGATGGCATGCTTTGTAGCACCTCCCTCTGCTTCTAGACACGGAGGCAATTCTTTATTTTCTTTTTTACCTACTTTTTCTGTGGATGGTTTTGCGAATAAATCTCCATTATGGTTAAATTACTGTGTATTTATTGTATAGCAATACGGTTGGGTGAATTCGGCCATTGTATAAACGCATTACATCACTTGAAGTCATGTGTTATACGAATGAGATCACTCCTAGGGGGGTCTAACGACCCTCGGCTGCGCCTCGGGCCTAACAACCACCCCTAGGCGTGATCTAATTGGTATAACACACTCCTGCGCGTGATGTAATGCTTAAATACACCATGGCTGGCCCGATGGCCTAAAGACAAGTACAGTAATAGATATCTCTAGGTACCTCTGCACTGTAAGACCCTACACTATGTCATCACATTCTATGATCTTTATCTACTGTCTGGCTAAGTGACCTCCCTCACCCTCTCTGCTGGTGCCTCTCTGTCTGGGCAGTGTCTCACCCTCTCTGTTGGTGCCTCTCTGTCTGGGCAGGGTCCCCACGGTTTCTGTCCGGGCTTGGAAGCCGGTGTGTGAAGCCTTCTTGTGGCCCAGGCTCTGTGTGGCCAGGGAGCGACTGTCTGCTGGGTCGGACGGGCCGCCTGGATGACCCCGCTGGGAGGGGTTAACTGTAGGGAGACGGGAGAGAGAGAGAGAGAGAGAGGGAGAGAGAGAGAGAGAGAGAGAGAGATGGAGAGAGAGAGAGGGAGAGAGAGAGAGAGAGAGAGAGAGAGAGAGAGAGAGAGAGAGAGAGAGAGATAGGGAGAGAGAAGAGAGAGAGAGAGAGAGAGAGAGAGAGAGAGAGAGAGAGAGAGAGAGAGAGAGAGAGAGAGAGAGATTTTTT
>NC_140172.1:2351757-2459257 GCF_963971535.1 Notolepis coatsorum
AAACGTAACACACAGTACTGTACAGTGTTTTGAGAGATTCCTGTGTGTTGAAAGTTATGGAGAATATGCAGGCAAAGAACATAATAATGGCAACAGAGGAAATGATTATACTGAGGTCGATCGGAATGGCCCGTCTGCATTGTCATCTGCAATGACTCTTTGTAGTTGATTGCCAAAATATTCTAATATAGCAATTGACCATATGCATGGGCGGTGGCCATTTTCTCTTACAGTATGTCACGCACACCCCAAGGGTGGAAGGGAATCCCAACCTATGACGTAAGAGCACCGGCTGACCATGTGAATAATGCTCAATGAAGCGGAAGCCTGCTTGTTTATGAGGCACCACACTGAATTAAATGGGACCCTTGATAACTCCGGCACGGGTGAACGTCCGGATGGCCTCCTCCGTTATATAGACCCTGATGATGTGTGTGTCACCGAAACGTGACACGTTCTAGATGCCGTTTACGTCCCACTCAACTCCAAACATATATCCAAATCATGTGTCATCGGTGTGATAATGTGATCCATGGAGATGTTTGCATCAACATGGCCTTTGCACCGGCCTACTAGCCTTATAAAGAATTACGAACAACTCAACGGTTAGTCCAGTGAGGACTTTCTGAACGTGCACATGGTTTTCCAAAAGGCCTTCTCTTTCACCTGCGCCAGAGTTATCCTTCAAGGGTTTGTTATTAACTGATTGACACGTCATAGTGGGTTGGACACTTTTACTATTGGTATGGTTGGATCGCTTATCATCTTCTAAAGATGCGTGAACGTAATAACAATGGCAACGTATAGAACGGAACATTTTAATGATGACGTCACAGAGGCCACTGGTCATTGAAAGCTTTGGAGTTCTAGATTTGCACTCTGACAAGATATATGGAGAAATGTTTTGTTTGTTGAAAACGCATCAAGAGTTAATATTTGAATATTATATTAAATTAAACAAACAAATTCAAATTACTTAAAGGAATCCTAGTCTTAACATGCAGCCAGTTGCCCGTTTCTGCCTATGAGATTCACAAAGCAGTGTTTACCACTTGTATGGTTATAATTATGTTATCATTATTACAGCCGCCTGTAAACAATCTGTACGGGCGGTCGGGCTGCCCTCAGGAACACACAGGCACATGAAGCGTGGCAGTTTTCCAATCCTTCGATGCAAAATAAAAAGTGTATGTGGAATTGAAGCGGGTCTCGCTCAAGTGCCTCTGGGTTCTATCTATAGACTGAGAGCAATCTCATTATTATGTGCTCACTTCAGACTGTGCCAATGTGTGGGTCCTCCTTCCGTGGATTGAGATGCACATTTGAGTTGTTCCTATTAGATTAGATTAGATTAGATTAGATTAGATTCAAATGTGTTGTCATTATTATTATACAGCACAATGAAAATACGTTTTGCATCTAAATGATTACTACTGAGTAATAATGTTTTTTATACAGGTATAAAAACACTATGGTAGTAAGTAGGGATGCTCGATATTGGCTTTTTTACAGATACCGATATACCGATATTGTCCAACTCCGATACCGATATCAACCGATACCGATATATGCAGGGTTTCCCCCCCCCCCCAAATAAATAATTTCAGGTAATTAACATTACATATCTCTTGTTGTGGAATTAACATAACATTATGCATACTTTTGACAATAAATAAAATCAGAATTTGTTCTTACTTGCTTGCCTGGGTAAATAAAGGTTATAGAAATGTAAAAAAAAAGAAAATTTGAAAACCGATACAGATATTTTCCGATATCACATTTTAATGCCAATATCGGCCGATAATATCGGTAGGCCAATAATATCGGACATCCCTAGTATTAAGTCATACTGGCCAGCGGTATAAAACACAGTACATTTCGCTGAGTAAATTTTACTCAAACTGAGTACATTTGACTCAAACTGAGTAAAATTGTACTCACTTGGGCTCAAATGGACTCAGTTTGAGTAAAATTTACTCTGCGAAATTGACTGCGTAGTAAGAGTAGGTAAGAGATATGTACAGATATAGATATAGTATTGTGGCGTTGGGGAAACGCTGTTTGGGGCTACACAACACACACTGGGTTTATGGGTCAAAACACCATGTTTATTGTCCATATAGGGAGAGAGAAGAGTGTTAGAGGGGGTTGCCTGGCCCGTGGTGAACCCCAAGGGATTCCGTGAGGGGAAGTGGGGGGGAAGCCGGTCCAGGCGTGGTGTCCCAGCGGTCGTCACGCTGTGGGCAGCCGCCAGTCTTCTCTGTCTCCTCCGGGCAAAAGGACATTATGTGTGAGCTCTAGGTTGAGGTGAGTCAGACTAGCCTCCCCATGTGCTGTCAGGAGCCTCCTTTTGTGTGGCTGCTGATGAGGCCTGATCAGTTCCTGGTGTGGGTGATTCACCAGCTGTATTGACGAGGCCTGATCAGTTCCTGGTGTGGGTGATTCACCAGCTGTATTGACGAGGCCTGATCAGTTCCTGGTGTGGGTGATTCACCAGCTGTATTGACGAGGCCTGATCAGTTCCTGGTGTGGGTGATTCACCAGCTGTATTGACGAGGCCTGATCAGTTCCTGCTGTGGGTGATTCACCAGCTGTATTGACGAGGCCTGATCAGTTCCTGGTGTGGGTGATTCACCAGCTGTATTGACGAGGCCTGATCAGTTCCTGGTGTGGGTGATTCACCAGCTGTATTGACGAGGCCTGATCAGTTCCTGCTGTGGGTGATTCACCAGCTGTATTGACTAGGCCTGATCAGTTCCTGCTGTGGGTGATTCACCAGCTGTATTGACTAGGCCTGATCAGTTCCTGCTGTGGGTGATTCACCAGCTGTATTGACTAGGCCTGATCAGTTCCTGGTGTGGGTGATTCACCAGCTGTGGGTGCTGATTGCCATGCTGCCTGTTTCTCCCAGTGGGTGCTGATTGCCATGCTGCCTGTTTCTCCCAGCTATGCTGTCTGTACAAATACGGTATTCGATTAACAGTACAGTAGCTAGAGTTAGCTGCACCATTTGGTAGCTGACAATCATTTCTTGGTCAACGCTGAAGTTAGCTAACAGCAAACCAAGGAAACTATAAAAGAAGGAAGGGTTATCACATCAGAATAGCAGCGTGCTATGCTCTGCAACTAATTGCAGACGATTATGCTACACAGTGACGTACTGTAATGACCCTTCCTTCTTTTATAGTGTCCTTGCTGCAAACAAGGATGTGTTAAATGGTTTACTGGGGTATATTAGTGACTGAGCGACCTCATTAATGAGGGGCAGCCATACTTGATAATACAGCCCCATGTTCAGTGCCTGAACTTAGACAACGTATTCGTCCTTTATTTACTTAAAGGGGAACACCACTGAAAGGAACAGGTCTTATATCATATTTCCATGGCCTAAGTTTAAGACAGTTCAATCAATATAGATGGGAAACTGAGCTACTCTCTCCCAAAGCCAGAAACCAGAGAATTAGACTTGTGATGTCATCAAGTATAAAGGAGCTGCTCCGTTGACAATGAATGGGAGAGTGATTTTTTGGAGCCACAGAACGTTTGTTTTCTTTTTTATATCAAATGAGCTTCATTCTATAGTAGGGCTGACCTCGACTAGTCGAATAGTCGACGAATCGATCAAAAGGAGCCGTAGTCGACTGCCAACCTCTTAGTCAAATGCATAAATAATA
This sequence comes from Notolepis coatsorum, assembly GCF_963971535.1. NCBI lineage: Eukaryota > Metazoa > Chordata > Actinopteri > Aulopiformes > Paralepididae > Notolepis > Notolepis coatsorum. The sequence goes on from NC_140172.1 coordinate 2,355,432, forward strand.
AATACAAATTAAATATTTATATAATATAATATTACATTATTTAGTATAATATATAAAAAAAAAATTATCATTCTTTCCAAAAGCAAAGAGGCCTAGAAGCGTGGCTAACGCTAATGGCGCACATACCAGAGGCTAACTGCCTAAGAAAACAGGCACAGAGGCACTGAAAGAGGATTTCACCCATCTAATGAACACACTAGACAAATATCAAGATGTATCCATCAGTGGACCAATTGCATGCTTTCGCAGAGGACAAGAAGCCTTCAGTCGACTCCTTCAGAACGGTTCCAAGTCGCTGATATCGCGGGGGGGACCAGGTTGCCGCGTTGCCAGGTACCCAGGTGGGGGATCTCCTGGGCCTTTCTGTGTGGAGTTTGCATGTTCTCCCCGTGCTCGTAAGCGCTTCCCCTCCCGATAAGAGAAACCCAATGGAAAAACAGATCGCACAACAGATCGCTGACACTGTCGCGTTCCCTGACGAAGACGGACAGGAGCACTTGGATTGGTCCCCGGCTGCCCTTGGGGGGAAGGACGACGGGATGGGAGGTGCAGAGAACATTTCATTCAGTGCATGTTTCAAGTTTCAAGTTTCTTTAATAGTTGTCATACAGAAGTACAGAATACTTTCATACAAAATGCTTTTTACTGTTACGCTCCAGAGACTGTGCAAGACAAGATAGTATCAAATAACATAGTATAGCATGTAAATTAGAAGTAGAAAATGAGGTCACAGTGTTCAGTATAGACATATGTACAATGTTCGATGCAGAATAGACGTAACTGAGTTACCATATAATATACAATACTATGCAGTGTACTAATGTACAGTACTATATAGTGCAAAGCAGAAATGGGATGAGGTTCAATTTAGGTACAATTTACAGTAAGGTGTACGAGTTGTAGTGCAATCCTTCATCAATAAATATAAAGTGTGGGGAGTGGGTGCTACAGTGTGTTTGTTTAAAGTGGGTGTGTGCTATAAAGTGTGGGGAGTGGGTGCTACAGTGTGTTTGTTTAAAGTGAGTGTGTGCGTGTGGATGTGTGTGCTATGTGCGTTTGATGGTTGTTGTGTAGTGTTCATTGTTCGTTGAGCAGCCTGGGGATAGAAGCTTCTTCTGAGTCTTTCTGTGCTCGCCTTGAGACTCCGGTATCGCTTGCCTGACCGCAGCAGTTCAAAGAGGCAGTTGTTCGGGTGACTGGAGTCTTTAATGATTCTCTTAGCCTTGCCCCTGCACCGCTTGTTGTAAATGTTCTGGAGGGTGGGGAGCCCCCCTCCAATTGTGCGTTCGGCTGAACGTGTCACTCTTTGTAGTCTGTTTCGGTCTTGTGCAGTGTTATTCCCAAACCAGGAGGTGATGTTGCCAGTCAGGATGCTCTCTATTGTACATGAGTAGAAGTTCTTAAGGATCTTCTGACTGACTTGGAACTTCCTTAGGCGCCTGAGGAAGTAGAGGCGTTGTCGTGCCTTCTTCACAACACTGTCAATGTGTGTGGTCCATGTCAAGTCCTCGGATATGTAGGCTCTGAGGTACTTAAAGCTGTTCACTCTCTCAACCGGTGCCCCGTCGATGCTGAGGGGGCTGTAGTCCTTGACCCCCGACCTCCTGAAGTCCACAATCATCTCCTTTGTTTTGCTGACGTTCAGGGAGAGGCTGTTTTCCTGGCACCATCCCGCCAGGACCTTGACCTCTTCCAGGTAGGCCCTCTCGTCGTTGGCAGAGATCAGGCCCACCACCACTGTGTCGTCAGCAAATTTGATGATTGTGTTGCTACTCCGCTGAGCCACACAGTCGTGTGTGTACAGGGAGTAGAGGAGGGGACTCAGAACACAGCCCTGGGGGGCCCCTATGTTGAGGGTGATGGATGAGGAGGTGCAGTTGCCTGCTCTCACCACCTGGGGTCTGCCCGTCAGGAAGTCCAAGACCCACTGGCAGAGGTCATAGTTCAAGCCCAGGTCCCTGAGCTTGGCTATGAGTTTGGAGGGAACTATGGTATTAAATGCCGAGCTGTAGTCGATGAATAGCATTCTCACATAGTTCCCCTGCCTCTTGTCCAGGTGTGATGCTGCTGTGTGCAGCACATGGGCTATGGCGTCCTCCGTGGACCTGTTGGGGCGGTATGCAAATTGCAGGGGGTCCATGTTGATGGGGAGGGAGGAGCAGATGTAGCCCTTTACTAGCTTCTCAAAGCACTTCATGGCTATGGAGGTGAGCGCTACAGGGCGGTAGTCGTTGAGGCAAGCAGGCTTGGATTTTTTGGTACAGGGATAATAGTGGACTTCTTCAGGCAGGTGGGGATGACAGCCTGTTCTAAGGACAGGTTAAATATGTCAGTGAATACCGGGGCCAGTTGGTCGGCACAGACTTTTAGGACGCGGCCGGGGATGCCGTCCGGTCCTGCTGCCTTCCTGATATTCACTTTTTTAAAGGTCCGCCTCACCTCAAGTCAAGTCAAGTCAAGAGTTTTATTTGTCACGGCATACGGATATACAATGAAATGCGGGTGGTCTTGCCCACAACGATGTGCAATTGGTACAACATATAACATATAATAGAATCCAATACAAAAAATGTGTGCAATAAAATTGTGCAATAACAGGTAGCAGGTAACAATAAATTTGTGCAATGACGGGTAACAGTTGGCAGTTAACAGTAGTAGTAATAGTAGTGCAATACACTGTTACTGTTGCTAATACTAATTTAAAGTGGCCTTTCCTTTTGGCAATAAGTGAGGGTGCGTGCGGCCTGAGTGTGTGCCCGCTCATGCTAAAGTGTTAAGTGGCTGCTCGTGTGTGAGCGTGCACAGTGTGCGTGTCGTGTGTGTGTTCATGTGTGCTTGTGTGTGGACAGTTCAATGTTCTGAGCACTCAATGTACATTGTTCATGGCTCTGATGGCCTGGGGGAAGAAGCTGAGCCTAAACCGCTCTGTCCTAGTAGCTGAGATTTGCAGGCGTCTGCCTGACCTCAGCAGCTGAAACAGGCTGTTATTGGGGTGGTGAGGGTCTTTCATTATCCTGCAGGCTCTGGATTTGCACCTCTTGTTGTATAGAACATGCTAGAACATTACCCTGAACACTGAGGTCGCTTTCACACAGGGGCTGTTTGGTCCGGACTTTCGGACCAGAATTCGATAGTCCGGTTTTTCGGGTCTGTGTGAATGCGCGTCGAACTCGGTCCGCGGACCAAGCAGGCGAACTCTAGTCCGCCTGAAAACGTAGGTCTCGGTTCGGCTTCAGCGGACCAAACGCGAACCAAATATAGGAAGTGATTATTATTACCACTGCTTGCAGCACTCACTGCAAAACAAGCACACTGCATATAATCTCTCTATCTATCTATCTATCTATCTATCTATCTATCTATCTATCTATCTATCTATCTATCTATCTATCTATCTATCTATCTATCTATCTATCTATCTATCTATCTATCTATCTATCTATCTATCTATCTATCTATCTATCTATCTATCTATCTATCTATCTATCTATCTATCTATATATCTATCTATATATCTGTGCATCTTGGGAAGAAGGAAGAAACACGCGGCTTATTATTATTACCGAGGCGCACGGCATTAATAATGGATCAATGCCACGTCAATACTATTATTATTATTATATTATTATTATTGGTCTACAAGTTGTTTAGCGAGAGGATGGTGGTAATGTGCTTCAATAGAACAATGGATCAATGCCATGTCAAAACTCGCTCCGCTGATCTGGAGGGCTCGCAGACAGCACACACAGACACACACACGCGCGCGCGCACACGCGCTTGCAGCCACACACACATTTCCACTGTCCAATAGACAAGCGCCCTTTTCGACCGCGTGACATTGTTCAGAAGGTCTCGGTCCGCTGACAGATTTCTCTATGTGAACGCAGGCGAACCAAATGAAGAATGCAACAATGTTGCAACTTCACCCCCAGAACCGCACCGAGTCCACCAAAACTATATGTGAAAGCGACCTGAGTCTCCATCAGCAGCAGACCCCCCCCCCCCCCCCCCCCCCATTGCCGTGGCTTGTGGGCTGGTGTTGTTATTACCAGCATCAAACCTTGCATAGAAGGTATTGAGGTCATTTGCTAAGGAGATGTCACTGTTCAGTTTGAGGGAGGCGCCTTTGTAGTCTGTCATCGTTTTGAGCCCCTGCCACATAGCTCTGGAGTCAGCCTGTTCAAACTGGAGTTCAATTTTATCCCTGAGCGCCGTTTTGCCTCTGTCACTGTCCTCCTTACGTTGTATTGCGCCTCCTTGTGGTCATTCATGTTGCCTGCCACCAGGCCGTCGTTGTATGCTTTGGTGCGCGCTTTCAGAGCTTCACGGACGGATTTGTCTACCCAGGGTTTTTGATTTGGGTAAACTCTAATTGTGGTAGTGGGGATTGTTTCTTCCACCAAAGTACGAACAAAGTCCAGCACTGTCTCCATGTAGACATTAATGTTATCTGTGTCGCGGAACACAACTTATTTCGAAATACTGAAGTCTTATCTATAGTACAGTTCCAACATGTATAACAATCCCATGGAAAATGAGTGTTTTACAATGGCTCATTCATTTGGACGGCGAGTGAAAAATTCTCCAAACATTCTTCTCTCCCTTTACCGTATGGAACAGAATCAACTGTGATGCAAGGGGGCAACAGATAGAATCCTGCCTAGGGCAGCCAATTGGTCAGAGCCAGCCCTGGCGGTAAGTGTGTACACAAAGTTAAAACACAGATATACACATTCTCTCCTCAAGTAGATAATTATCTTTTTTGGGTTATCAATGAATAAAATGTTTTACATGTATTAACTCTAGAATTGCCACAGTTATCTACAATAGCAATGATAAAGAAGTGCCAACCACATATTATTATAATAATTCATCCAATTTTCTTTTAAGTGTTTTGGTTAATCAGAGTCATAGCTGTCAACATTGGGATTTGAAAAAATGGGAGATTTCGCCCCCTCCCCCCTCCCCCGCCCCCTCCCAATGTAGTCTCCTCCTCCTCGTATGTATATATTTTCTGTTAGGATGTTTGTTGACAGCTGGTCTCTGCTGAGCTGCCTTGTTGCTGCCATCTGCTGGTCAAAACCTGTATGTACCCAAGGACTGGGCGAACTACTAATTGCTACATTAAATTAATCAGATACCTGGTTGAAAGTGAAATGCTGTGTACATCCCTGCATTAAATTAATGGAAGTGTCAGTGTTTCTGTAGAGGAGATGAAACGCCTGCTCTTGTCGGCACTGCGCAGCCGTGGAATCGCATGGCCATAGATTTAGAATAGATAGAAAGGGCACATTGTGGTGTATCATAATTAATTTGTTGAATACAATAGGATTTTTATAACGTTGACACAAATTAAGGAATATTTACACTAAGTTCTCTTCCACCTCTTATTTAATGCATTCATTAATTTAATTGTAGGTACTGTTTATATCAGACCTGGGCATTGTACGGCCCGCGGGCGGGATCCGGCCCGCGGGATGATTCTGACCGGCCCGCGAAAGATTACATGATAATAAAAAAAAAAAAAAAAAAAAAAAAAATTTACTTTTTTTTTTCATGTCAACGTTCACATGCACAGTATACGCTTAGGAGACATGCTCAGAATATGTTGGTTCTCTTTGGATCCACCTACATATGTGAACAGACATTCTCAGTCATGACGTTTACCAAGTCCAGGTACAGATCCTCTCTCACTGATGAACATCTGGCAGCTGTGCTTCGCATCTCCACCTCAGACATGCAACCTGACTTTGATGGACTTGTTAAAGCTCAACAGAGACTGGATTTCTCACACTGAATGAAAAAAAAAGAACTGAAGAACACTAAAATGTGGAAATATAACAAGTGAAATGGGACACTTGATATTTTTTTTTCTTTTTTTTGCAGTTCTGAAAACATTAAATGTTTAATATAGGCATGTAAAGTAAAAAAAAGGCTACAAAACTGGGACACTTTTCTTTACACAGTTCAGTGACATGTCTTGTTTATTTTTGCTATAAGATGATGTGATGTCTTTAGAAAGATAAGAAAATCCTTGTTTCAATAGTATATGAAACTCAAAATGCCCTTTGTTATTAATGTTTCACATTTTGTTTATCATTTTGGAAATAAATTCTATTTGAATAAATTATATTTTTGAAAGCTAACCTCACCTTTTAATTGCCAAATAATAACATACACTCTTACCAGGGGTCAAAACAATGCCATTTACTGCTTTTTATATAGAAATAAAATGTATATTATGCATAATTGAGTTTGGAATTTTGGCCCGGCCCCCCAACATATTTTCAGTTGCTCATTCGGCCCCCCGGGAAAAATAATTGCCCACCCCTGGTTTATATTGTACATAGTCCTGTGTGTTGTATATTGTGTCCTATGTTACTTTTGTGTTTATTGTCTCTTTCTATATACACTGTGGGAAGGGGGGCACGTAATTGAATTTTTCTGTATGTCTTGCATAAATTGGAAAATGACAAAGTTGACTTTGACTTTTAACATGTGTCTATAGTGTCAGACACTAATTGTAATGTTAAAAACGGATACTGCTGTAATATAAAGTGAAATTCTACCATGCCTCAATGTATCAACTTTAAACATACACTAAATGTTAATGTTAGAAATGTTAATTTCCAGGGCGGTCAGGTGGCGTAACGGAGATTGCGTTCGTCACCAACCCCGGAGACGCCTGTTCAAATCCAGCTCACAGCTCCGGGGTTGTCACCAGCTTGGCTGGCCGTTCACACTAATACAATTGGCAGTATTAGAGGGTGGGAGAAGCTGGCGGGGTGGGTCCGGGTCGTTGTAAACAGCGACTCCTACAGTTCGGTCGGGGCGCCTGTTAAGCGTGGATAGGATCTAAGGGCGGTAGTGTGATCCTTCCACACGTTACGCGCTCTCAGTGAGAGTCCGCGCTGCCAGGTGAAAAGAAGCGGTTGATTGGCTAGATGTGTGTCGGAGGAAGCACGTGATAGCCTCCACTCTCCCAGACCGACTGTGGGGGGTAAGTGCGCAGCAACCAGGAAGGGGATTGGGAATTGGCATAACGACTAACATTGGGATGGGAGAAAATCTGAGGAAAAAGGAGGGGGAAAAAGATCAACAAAAAAAATAAAAATAAATGTTAATTTCCATTATTTCCTCCATGTGCAACATTTCCTAAGAACAGCAATGTCCATTATATCAACTCCAAATCTGTGCTATGAGCTCAATTCTCCCGGTGCATGCAGAAGTAGAATTGCTGTCTTGTTTTGGATGAATGAGTAGAAATAAAAAACTGAAATCTTGTTTTATTAAAGTAGTTTTGACATGTGATATAGATAAAGATATTGTTTCATTGTGTATTGATTAACTTTACATTTGCGCTTCATTACTTTAGAAAAGTTATACTGGCACATGGGTCTAATACAGCAATGGATTATGGGTAAATGCAACGTTAAAGCAGTGCCAATGTGAGACTGACTTTACATTAAACAAATGACAATAATATAGTATAAAGTAGGGTATTATTTGGACTAAAGAATGGTGTTGTCTCAGCCTACTCGCATGTTGAGGGAGAGCACCATACATTATACACTGAGAAACCACGGCCGAGAGTGAGCTCTCCAGGAACAACCCCACCTTGCCCTACAGTTTGTCACAACTGTCTTCCGGTCTGACTTCCTCTGCTGACGTTCTAATCGACACTGCTCTCATCTGTCGTCACGGATGCAAATTGCAGCCTTTTTGTATACATTTAAAAAAAAACTGGAAAAATACAGGAAACATTTTTAACAGGAGGACGGCGGGAGAGAAGGTTGAAATACGGGAGAATAAACGGGAGGGTTGACAGGTATGATCAGAGTCTTTACCAATCGTATATTATTGTTTTTTTTTGTTCCAAGTGTTATTTTTGATTACATCACTAACAAAATAATAAAAGAAAAAATACTAATTTAATCAAATTAATCACTTTATTCAAATTGAGGATTTAGTTTGAGGATATAAATAAAAAAATTTAAAAAAGAATTTATAAAAAATGTATGAGAATACATTTTTTTATTTACATTTTTTAATTAAAAACGAAGGTTCGAACGTCTGTTCCAAAAACCCTAACAAAGTTTGAATCACTATTCAAATTGAGGATTTAGTTTGAGGATAAAAAAAAAATATATATATATATATATATTTTTTTTTTATTTTTATTTAAAAATTATTAAAAACGAATTTGATTTAAAGGGGACATGCATTATAAATGCCTTTTTTCTGTGTTTAGCATGGTTTTATAGTAATACAGGTTAGTATCAATTAGTGTTGTCACGATACTGGAATTTCGACTTCGATACGATACCTTGAAAAGTATCGATACTTCGATACCATTTCGATACCAAAAAAAAAAATATAAACAAATTTAGCTTTTGTTGCTGGTTGATTCTCCTCAGCTTCTCTCTGGTACTATAAGAGAAGTGGTATGGCTAGCCATACCACTGATGAAGGACATTGTCCGAAACATGTCTGCTTTTGATTCAGGCTGCCAATAAAAAACATTGAACCTGTGAGTGCTGGTCCGGCTACCCTGCTTTGATATACTATAAGAGAAGATAAATATAACACTTTTAAAACCCTTTGTTTATCTTTAGATCACACATTTAAAAATAACTGTTCATCTCACTTCAATCATTTTTATTGCAAATGCAGAACATGGTATTTTCTCAAGCAGACAGATGTAAACACTGTAATCTGTGTTGCATGTACCTGACAAACTGAACTGTTTGTATTACAGTTAGTAACAGTTTCGATTTTTATGTAAAGATAACGAGAGCGAACAAGAGAGAGAGAGAGAGAGAGAGAGAGAGAGAGAGAGAGAGAGAGAGAGTGAGTGAGTGAGTGAGAGAGAGAGAGAGAGAGAGAGAGGGGCTATGCTCGGAGCATTTTAGTAACGTTACATTTTCAACAAGATTGCTGCTATTTAAACACTTGATGGAAACGGGGTAACGTTAACCTTATGTCGACTAGTATTGTATGACCTCGACATAACGTTTAAACGTTAACGTTACTCCGTTTCCATGCAGTAATTATAAATGGGCAGCTAAGCTAACGGAGCTAACTGCTAGCAGTAGCTAACGTTAGCTGGTAGCTGTAACATTACAACGAATCAGCTGTTGATATTATGTGCCATCAGTAGACAACGTATCATGTATTAAACTAGAGTTAATGGTTTAATGCTTCAGTCACAGTGACGTTGAAAGAGCAGCTGTCACGAACCTCTTTCATTTATTTATGGAGATCCGCGTTGGCACTGCTCTAACACCGCTTGCAAATAGCATTGGGGCAGCTTTAGCTTGTCCTTCGTTGTTTACTTCAAACCCGATGTACCTCCAAACAGCACTTCTGCTGTTTTCTTTATCCACAAGCACAAGTTGCGGAGGCTCTGCATTTGCCATCTTCTTCAGCTAAAAGGTTTGTTTACAAATACAAACTGAAGACGACTCTGTGAGGGGGAGGGCTGGAGCAGGCGGAGGGGCAAGCGTGATCTGAACAGCGCGTCAACAACTTGCTGTAGAACACTCGCCAGCTGGTACCGATACTGCAGAAAGTATCGGTATTTCGGGAAATGAGTATCGAAGGCGTTTTAAATATTCAGTATCGATATGTATCGATACTTCGATATTTTTGACAACACTAGTATCAATGGGTCTGTCTCTAATTACCATATTGACTCATCAGTCTTGTCTCAAGTTCACGTGATCTTCCCTCACTCAACTAAATGAAAGGTTATGACTATAACCTAGTTATATGAGTACTGGCTGAGCGTCTCGCTCTTTGCCATACCGAGATATACCCCTATCTCCAGTACCTACTGTACTTCATTATCTAAACAATGCACCCATGCACTTGACCAGGCCCCGCCCTCAGTGTCCCCCTATAAGACACCGGACATGGTCATACTCGCCCTTCCTCGGGAAAAAGTTTCCATCATAGAAAACCCAACCAAGGGACCTCAGGGCGCGTTATATAGCGTACTGGCCTCGCGTCTCGCTCTTCGCCATACCGAGATATGGGGCAGAGCAGACGCGTGGCCCGACAAATGTACCCTCTGAGGACCCGCAAGCCCTACCACCAGGGGGGAGGGGAGTCTCGTCCACCGGCCCTTCCTAGTGAAGAGGGTGCGGCAGTCAACTCCACCAAAGTGCAAAAAAAGAGGGAACTAGAGACCCCTAAAAACGCAAAGCACAGGCGGGACCACGTGTGACACATCACCTCGTGGCACACACCCACACACCCCTGCTAACCCACCGAAGGGCGGGACGCAGGGGAGGTCCCAGACCTCAGAACCGCTGGGAGACAGAACCCCCAGTCATGTCCATGAGGTAAAACCTAACGAAGGGACCCGGGGAGGACCAGGAGGCCGCAGCACAGAAGTCCTCCACGAGGCCCCCCCTAACAAGGCGGCAGAGACCGCCACTCCACGAGTGGAGTGCGCCCTGACACCCCCAGGGGGGCCAGTCCAGCCAACGTGTAGCAAAGGGCAATGCCCTCGCACAACCAATGTGACAGGTGCTGTTTGGACAGTGCCTTACCAGCGCGAGAGCCACCGTAACAAACAAAGAGCTGATCGGTAGCCCTGAAGTCCTGAGTCCGACTGAGGTAAACCCCCAAAGCCCGGACGGGACACGACAGGTGAAGGCTCACCTCTAACTCACCAGCGTGAGGATGAAACGCCTGAACCACAATATCCCTGGAGCGAAAAGAGCTCCAGATATTTTTTGGCACGAAGACTGGATTAGGCCTCAGAGTCGCACCGCTATTGAATAGACAAGCACTCAGGCCGCACCGAGAGAGCACACAGCTCACCCACGTGCTTAGCGGAGGTGATGGCCGGCAGGAATGCAGTCTTGAAGACAGCTGTTCCAAAGATGCCTGCTCAAGAGGCTCAAACGGTGCCTCAGACAACCGGCCGAGGACCAGTTGGAGGTCCCAACTCGGAGACAGAGAACGTTCCACCGGCTTAAGACGCAGAGTGCCAAGCAGGAAACGCTTCACAAGAGGGTGGCTGAACAACGTAACAGCCTCAAACCCCACATGACAAGAGGATATAGCCGTGGCATATACCCTCACCGTCGAAGCCGACAGTCTACCCAAAATAGACTGAAGGAAAGGACAGCGTCCAGGGGGCAGGACACCGGATCCAAGCCCCCCACTCTACACCACTCTTGGAAAATATGCCACCTACCCGCGTAAGCCGTGGTAGAGGACGGAGCGCGCACGTGCCGGATAGCGTTAACCACAGAATAGCCGGGGAACCTGCACTGTTTGCCTCAAGAGGTCTTGAGCCCCCCTGCTGACAACCTTTGTAGTTGACAGACGTAACACCAGGCTCAACCAAACACAGACGCAGAACGTGTGGCGTGGGAGCCGCTTGACAGCACAACATTCTCACGGACAGACCCAGTCTCAGCCATCAACTGGGTGTCAGCCCCTGTCCCCATGAGAAGCAAAACGTGGGGCCGCTTGCGCTTCATTGAAGACACGCAGCCCGCAACCAAAGGAAACAAATCAGAGCCCTTATCCTGCTGGTGTTGGGGGGGGGAGTGACCGGAGAGCGAGCTGCACCCAGCTAGACGGCAATTTTTTTTTAGGGCATGCTCATCTAATGTAGCCGATCCCTCGGCCGCAAAGGCTGTCGGCCTTGCGGTCACCTGTTGACGTTGTGCCCAGGGTACCTCAGGCGGGGGAAACATGGCCGCTGGTTGAGGGCCTCGCCATAGCCGCTGGTGAGGCCGTGCTCTCACCTCTGGCTGCGCGTTGTGAGGCGGTGTGGGGCCTAGGTCAAATACCGCCCGCGCTCCTGCGGAAAGACCAAAGACCTCTCCCTCCCTCTCTTGAACGCAGTGAGCGCTCTGTAATATGATCATGATCATTATGATCGACTGGAATAAAAAATAATAATAATAGGTTTACTACTTACATACTGTAGTTGTCTCTTAATACTGTAGTTGTTCATTAATGTTACCTAAATGTCATAAGTGAATTATATAGAGACAACTCACCAAAATTCACTATTGCACAACACAATTTTTACAATAATTTGTGATGCCATCACAAACACTGGCATTTAAAGGGTACAATTTCAAACATTGTCTGCGGACCCCCAGACCCCCCGCTTAAAAAGTGGCCTGACTGGGGCTATATTTCGCACTATATTTCCCGGCCTGAATGATTTCCCTAGTCCGGTCCTGCCTGTATCACTCTACATATTAATACTACAACTCTGTACATACTGTACATAGCTCTGTTACTCAGTAGTACTCATTTATATACGTTATACCCAGTTTAATGACCTGTACATTGTATATTACTATTGCACTTTACTGTTACAGTTGCACTCTGGTTGGATGCCAAACTTATTTCCGTTGTACTGTACTTGTGCTTCAGATTCAAATCCAGCTCCCATTTATGTCACATGCCTGATTTTCATTTTCTATTACACTGCAGGAAGGAATGGCAGACTTGTGGATATGGTGGATCGCTGTTGTCTTTCTGATTAGCAATGTCAGCAACATCAAGGTGACACACAACTTTTCCCTGACAGTGGTTTCCTCCACTTCATGTTAATGACGCTATGTTCACACTGCAAGCCTTAGGGCTCAATTATAATCTATTGCTCAGATCATATTTAATTTGTTTGGCTGTTCACAGAATGTTAAAACGCTCCTGAACTTGACCTGAATGCGCAAATGAACAATAAAGAAGAGGGCGGTAAAAGAATTGTGACAAATGTCAATCTAGAGTTACATAAAAGTCACATGGAAGTCACATAACTGTTCAGACTGAGGTCAGCTGTTTTGACCTGTATCTGATTTATCAGAAGTGAACAGATCAGATTCTGTTGTAAAAAATTCTGATCTGAGTCACATATGAGCAAATAAATCAGATTTGGGCCTCTTTCGTCTGCAGTGTGAATGTAGCCTTAGAAGTTCCAGTAACATTGTCAACTACGTTTGTGTCTATAATGCATTATAATAATATTACTAACATTATATGAAATCATACAAAAATTATAACTATAATCACTCATAAATAGGTCATGTATTATAATAATAATACTGACTTATAATTAATGACTTATAACATCGTCTATGCTACATTAGCGCTTTTGGAATGAATTGCAATATTCAAATTTCATTGGACTTTGAAAAACATTATGAATTTGCATGCTGTCACGTTTAACCGTACTGTGTTCCACACGTGTTCCTCCTGGGTGACTGGTGAACGGTGAGAGGAAGCTTCACTACCCTAAGGACTCCCCACAGCTCTCCAATGGTTTTGCTCTGATGTCTCAGTTTCTATGAGGCGCCGATTGGGCCAAAAGCCTGTCGAATACAAGACACCCATCTGGGCCTCTCTCGCGGACCAAAACTTGTCGGCGCGTGCGGCCCAAATGGATAGGCAGTGTCTTGTATTCGACAGCCTTTTTGTCCCAATGGGCGCCTCATAAGTTTCAACCTAGTCTCTTGCTGCTGAGGCCAGAAAGTCTCAGTTATCAGAACGAGCCTACAGTGCCGTCTAGCTTTGTTGCTCTATTAGCAGACAACCCAGAGTCATCCATATACCCCACTTTCTAAGACTAGGCCCTATGTTCCCACAGCCCTATGTTCCCACAGCCCTATGTTCCAACAGCCCTATGTTCCCACAGCCCTATGTTCCAACAGCCCTATGTTCCCACATCCCTATGTTCCAACAGCCCTATGTTCCCACAGCCCTATGTTCCAACAGCCCTATGTTCCCACAGCCCTATGTTCCCACAGCCCTATGTTCACACAGCCCTATGTTCCCTCAGCCCTATGTTCCCACAGGCCTATGTTCCCACAGCCCTATGTTCCCACAGCCCTATGTTCCCTCAGCCCTATGTTCACACAGCCCTATGTTCCCTCAGGCCTATGTTCCCACATCCCTATGTTCCCACAGCCCTATGTTGCCTCAGCCCTATGTTCCCACAGCCCTATGTTCACACAGCCCTATGTTCCCTAAGCCCTATTTTCCCACAGCCCTATGTTCACACAGCCCTATGTTCCCACAGCCCTATGTTCACACAGCCCTATGTTCCCACAGGCCTATGTTCCCACAGCCCTATGTTGCCTCAGCCCTATGTTCCCTCAGGCCTATATTCCCACAGCCCTATGTTCCCTCAGCCCTATGTTCCCTCAGCCCTATGTTCACACAGCCCTATGTTCCCCCAGCCCTATGTTCCCACAGCCCTATGTTCCCTCAGCCCTATGTTCCCTCAAGCCTATGTTCCCACAGCCCTATGTTCCTACAGCCCTATGTTCCTACAGCCCTATGTTCCCTCAGCCCTATGTTCCTACAGCCCCATGTTCACACAGCCCTATGTTCCCACAGCCCTATGTTCCCCCAGCCCTATGTTCCCTCAGGCCTATGTTCCCACAGCCCTATGTTCCTACAGCCCTATGTTCCTACAGCCCTATGTTCCCTCAGCCCTATGTTCCCCCAGCCCTATGTTCCCTCAGGCCTATGTTCCCACAGCCCTATGTTCCTACAGCCCTATGTTCCTACAGCCCTATGTTCCCTCAGCCCTATGTTCCCCCAGCCCTATCTTCCCTCAGGCCTATGTTCCCACAGCCCTATGTTCCCTCAGCCCTATGTTCACACAGCCCTATGTTCTCTCAGGACTATGTTCCTACAGCCCTATGTTCCTACAGCCCTATGTTCCTACAGCCCTATGTTCCCTCAGCCCTATGTTCCTACAGCACTATGTTCCCTCAGCCCTATGTTCCCTCAGGCTTATGTTCCCACATCCCTATGTTCCCACAGCCCTATGTTCCCTCAGCCCTATGTTCCCACAGCCCTATGTTCACACAGCCCTATGTTCACACAGCCCTATGTTCCCACAGCCCTATGTTCCCACAGCCCTATGTTCACACAGCCCTATGTTCCCACAGCCCTATGTTCACACAGCCCTATGTTCCCTCAGCCCTATGTTCCTACAGCCCTATGTTCCCTCAGCCCTATGTTCCTACAGCCCTATGTTCCCTCAGCCCTATGTTCCTACAGCCCTATGTTGCCTCAGCCCTATGTTCCCTCAGGCCTATGTTCCCTCAGCCCTATGTTCACACAGCCCTATGTTCACACAGCCCTATGTTCACACAGCCCTATGTTCCCTCAGGCTTATGTTCCCACATCCCTATGTTCCCACAGCCCTATGTTCCCTCAGCCCTATGTTCCCACAGCCCTATGTTCACACAGCCCTATGTTCACACAGCCCTATGTTCACACAGCCCTATGTTCCCACAGCCCTATGTTCACACAGCCCTATGTTCACACAGCCCTATGTTCCCTCAGGCTTATGTTCCCACATCCCTATGTTCCCACAGCCCTATGTTCCCACAGCCCTATGTTCCCTCAGGCTTATGTTCCCACAGCCCTATGTTCCCTCAGGACTATGTTCCCTCAGGCCTATGTTCCCACAGCCCTATGTTCCCACATCCCTATGTTCCCACAGCCCTATGGTCCCACAGCCCTATGTTCCCTCAGCCCTATGTTCCCACAGCCCTATGTTCACACAGCCCTATGTTCCTACAGCCCTATGTTCCCTCAGGCCTATGTTCCCACAGCCCTATGTTCCCTCAGCCCTATGTTCACACAGCCCTATGTTCCCTCAGCCCTATGTTCCCACAGCCCTATGTCCCCACGGCCCTATGTTCCCTCAGCCCTATGTTCACACAGCCCTATGTTCACACAGCCCTATGTTCCCTCAGCCCTATGTTCACACAGCCCTATGTTCCCACAGCCCTATGTTCACACAGCCCTATGTTCCCACAGCCCTATGTTCACACAGCCCTATGTTCCCTCAGCCCTATGTTCTCACAGCCCTATGTTCCCACAGCCCTATGTTCACACAGCCCTATGTTCCTACAGCCCTATGTTCCCACAGCTCTATGTTCCCTCAGCCCTATGTTCACACAGCCATATGTTCCCACAGCCCTATGTTCCCTCAGCCCTATGTTCCCACATCCCTATGTTCCCACAGCCCTATGTTCCTACAGCCCTATGTTCCCTCAGCCCTATGTTCTCACAGCCCTATGTTCCCTCAGCCCTATGTTCACACAGCCCTATGTTCCCTCAGCCCTATGTTCCCTCAGGCCTATGTTCCCACAGCCCTATGTTCACACAGCCATATGTTCCCACAGCCCTATGTTCCCACAGCCCTATGTTCCCACATCCCTATGTTCCCACAGCCCTATGTTCACACAGCCCTATGTTCCCTCAGCCCTATGTTCCCTCAGGCCTATGTTCCCACAGCCCTATGTTCACACAGCCATATGTTCCCACAGCCCTATGTTCCCACAGCCCTATGTTCCCACATCCCTATGTTCCCACAGCCCTATGTTCCCTCAGCCCTATGTTCCCACAGCCCTATGTTCCCTCAGCCCTATGTTCCCTCAGGACTATGTTCCCTCAGGCCTATGTTCCCACAGCCCTATGGTCCCACAGCCCTATGTTCCCTCAGGCCTATGTTCCCTCAGGCCTATGTTCACACAGCCCTATGTTCCCTCAGCCCTATGTTCCCACAGCCATATGTTCCCACAGCCCTATGTTCCCACAGCCCTATGTTCCCACAGCCCTATGTTCCCACAGCCCTATGTTCCCTCAGCCCTATGTTCCCTCAGCCCTATGTTCACACAGCCCTATGTTCCCACAGCCCTATGTTCCCTCAGCCCTATGTTCCTTCAGGACTATGTTCCCTCAGGCCTATGTTCCCACAGCCCTATGTTCCCACATCCCTATGTTCCCACAGCCCTATGGTCCCACAGCCCTATGTTCCCTCAGCCCTATGTTCACACAGCCATATGTTCCCTCAGCCCTATGTTCCCACATCCCTATGTTCCCACAGCCCTATGTTCCCTCAGCCCTATGTTCCCACAGCCCTATGTTCCCACAGCCCTATGTTCCCACAGCCCTATGTTCCAACAGCCCTATGTTCCCACAGCCCTATGTTCCCTCAGCCCTATGCTCACACAGCCCTATGTTCCCTCAAGCCTATGTTCCCACAGCCCTATGTTCCCACAGCCCTATGTTCCCTCAGGCCTATGTTCCCACAGCCCTATGTTCCCTCAGACCTATGTTCCCACTTCCCTATGTTCCCACAACCCTATGTTCCCACAGCCCTATGTTCCCACAGCCCTATGTTCCCACAGCCCTATCTTCCCTCAGGCCTATGTTCCCACAGCCCTATGTTCCCTCAGCCCTATGTTCCCTCAGCCCTATGTTCCCACAGCCCTATGTTCCCTCAGGCCTATGTTCCCACAGCCCTATGTTCCCACAGCCCTATGTTCCCACAGCCCTATGTTCACACAGCCCTATGTTCCTACAGCCCTATGTTCCCACGGCCCTATGTTCACGCAGCCCTATGTTCCCTCAGCCCTATGTTCCCTCAGCCCTATGTTCACACAGCCCTATGTTCCCTCAGCCCTATGTTCCCTCAGCCCTATGTCCCTACAGCCCTATGTTCCCTCAGCCCTATGTTCCCTCAGCCCTATGTTCCTACAGCCCTATGTTCCCACAGCCCTATGTTCCTACAGCCCTATGTTCCCACAGCCCTATGTTCCCACGGCCCTATGTTCCCTCAGCCCTATGTTCCCTCAGCCCTATGTTCCCACAGCACTATGTTCCCGCAAGCCTAAGTTTGGACATAACCCGATATTTCCCGGAGCAAAATTTACATTATTATCATTTACCATTATTAGGAAATTAAACAAAAGATTATTCTGAGCATAAAATCTCTCCTCACTCTGTTCTCTCTCCTCACTCTGTTCTCTCTCCTCACTCTGTTCTCTCTCTCTCCTCACTGTTCTCTCCTTACTCTGTTTTCTCTCCTCACTCTGTTCCCTCTCTCCTCACGATGACCTCTACACGACCCGGATCCCTGAACCAGCCTACATTAGGTAATTTTGGATTCTTGTGAGACATTTAAATGAAAACAAATACAGAGGGATATTACTGTATGCTGATGAGCCTAACACACTATCTCCACTACAAGCACTGTGATGCAGGGATGGGCAAAACTCACAAAACGACTTCGTTGAATTACTAATCGCCCACCCCCCACGTTAACATATGATTTAGTTTTTACTTAATAGTGAACCTGAGATCATTCAACAAGGGAGCTAGCCGGCTGCTGTCGTTGCTAACAGCTAACGCTAGTGCACCAAGCTAGTGTATTTCTGTTGTTGCTAACAGCTAACGCTAGCGCACCAAGCTAGTGTATTTCTGTTGTTGCTAACAGCTAACGCTAGCGCACCAAGCTAGTGTATTTCTGTTGTTGCTAACAGCTAACGCTTGCGCACCAAGCTAGTGTATTTCTGTTGTTGCTAACAGTTAACGCTTGCGCACCAAGCCAGTGTATTTCTGTTGTTGCTAACAGCTAACGCTTGCGCACCAAGCTAGTGTATTTCTGTTGTTGCTAACAGCTAACGCTAGCGCACCAAGCCAGTGTATTTCTGTTTTTGCTAACAGTTAATACTAGCGCATTAAGCTAGTGTATTTCTGTTGTTGCTAACAGCTAATGCTAGCGCACCAAGCCAGTGTATTTCTGTTTTTGCTAACAGTTACCGCTTGCGCATTAAGCTAGTGTATTTCTGTTGTTGCTAACAGCTAACGCTAGCGCACCAAGCCAGTGTATTTCTGTTTTTGCTAACAGTTAACGCTTGCGCATTAAGCCAGTGTATTTCCGGGAACTAAAGCATTAATTCCAAAAGTTACATCACTGATGCTTGAAATGTATCAACTTAGTGAAACAACATGGCAAATGTACAAAACATTGCTACCATGTAACATCTCCAGCCTCTCTTTCTTCATCTTTCTTTTCTGTTCTCCCAGCTCTTAACACATTGAGTGCCATGGACGCTTTTTGTCGTTAGTTCATGCCGACCTTTGAGTGCCCCCGACGCTATATAGCGTTTGTTTGTCGTTTTATTTTTATTTTTTGGCGATTTGAATTCATATTTCATCAATCGAGCCTCGGGTTAGTGCTGCAGAGTCTCTCTGAGCTCAATTCGGAAGATACCGCCCCCTATCATCTCTCCCTGTGGTACTGCACCCCATTACTTTACACTGATGCAGGGGGGGTGGCCAGTTTCCTCATTTTACTTTTCCGTCAAGGCCAACTGAAGGATCGATTGTGCTCGACGGCCTGGAAAACGCTTGGATTATGTATTTACAGTACCAACACTGTAATCAATAAGCGTGATCGATATTTGGAATGGCGATCCGGAATTGGAATAATCTTTTTGGATAACATCTGATCTCAGGTAAGGAATTTATTTTACCAGTCTTAGGATAATCAGAGCTGTTTTCACAGAGATATAAGCGTTTGCCCTGTGCGTGTGTGTGTGTGCGCGGTGAACGCTGATGAGGAAATGAGAGAATTGATTTTTCAGCCCGCCTCTATAGTGTGCATAAGTACACATATACTATCGATAATCTAGCGTTTATTTGAAAACGATTCATAAATAGGCCGAAAAATGACAGTTTTTGTGTATGCTAGAATATTCCAGTAAATGCCTTTTATCACGGAATCTATATATTTTCCTGAAAAACTAGGGCTTTCAAAATGCTATAAAACATAAATGAACCAATTAAAAAACAATCCGTTTCGACAATGTTGACTGCAAAGTCATTGATAAGCGATAATGTAAGACAGATTATGCGTTCACAACGCTATCATTGAAGTGGGTGGTGGCATTTAACCATGTTTCCCATGTTAATGGCTGGCACTCAAACTGTTAAAATACTGTTATGCAGGGCCGTCTCTAGGCATAGGCAGTATAGGCAAATGCTAAGGGCGCCACCACCCAGAGGGGACAACAAATTTTTTTTTTTTTTTTTTTTTTTTTACTAATACTACTAGTTATTTCGAAATACTGAAGTCTTATCTATAGTACAGTTCCAACATTTATAACAATCCCATGGAAAATGAGTGTTTTACAATGGCTCATTCATTTGGACGGCGAGTGAGAAATTCTCCAAACAAACAACTTCTTCGTCTTCATCTCTCCCTTTACCGTATGGAACAGAACAAACTGTGATGCAAGGGGGCAACAGATAAAATCCTGCCTAGGGCAGCCAATTGGTCAGAGCCAGCCCTGCTGTTATGTTACCTGGCTAGCTACCTGTACTCAGCTTGCCGTTCAGCGGTGTAACAGTTAATAGGGTCCCCTCTCAATACACTACACATTGTAGGTGCCGGTAAAAACCAGGGAAATGTTTTTTAGACTAAATTATATTTGCATAAACAAATAGATTATTTATAATTTAAAGGAACATGCCAACATTTTGGGAAATTAGCTTACCGTCTTCTCCAGAGAGAGACAAGAAGATAGATATGAGTCTCCTCTCTCAAGAATCAAGAATCAAGAGGTTTATTTGTCACATACATACCTGGGTATAGCCTACAGTGAAATGCGGGTGGTCATGGCCGCATCGATTGTGCAATAATACAATAGACATAGAATAATACAATAATAAAATAGACAGAAAAAAAAACAGGTAAGACATAAGATGTGCATGATAAAATAGACGTGCTAAATACCTGAGAGGGCACTGGTTCCTATGTACACTACTATACAATATACAATTTTAGCTCTGTCATTATTATACTTAATGTATCTAAACTATATTATACAAGAGCCACATCTGTTCTTTCTTTGAAGTTACTTTTTATATACCTCATTCCTTTAAAGTGACTTTTCCATTATTTAAAGTGACATTTTAAGCCTTAAGGTCCCCCTATAGGGGACCCTGCTTTTCTTTATCATAAATCGATCAATAGAGATCCTATTAGATCTCCAATTATCATATCATGGGGTATCATTGAAAAGCCACACTCATTGGCTACAACCCTGTGCAAAGATTTTCGAGATTGCCAAATGATTGACGGAGCTAGAACCCCGGGAGTCGGGGGTGGTAATGTGTACTTTTGCGTAATTTGGGGCATGCCTCACATATCGGCATGTAACTCGAGAACCGCTGAACGGATTTTGTCACCTGAGAGGGCAATCGACAGGCAACAAATAGGGCTTTTATTCTATCTATATATTGTATTAAAAGAAATGCACACCCGAGCCACTAGAGGTCGGCAAAGAATCGTCCACATGTGGGCCCTTGGATGTTAAGAGGTTAATGTTTAAAAATATATATATTTGTAGCCAAGAGTAAATACCATAACCCTATCAAAAACAGTAGTCAAAGTATATATTTTCATTTTTACCGATGTTTTATACGATTTATCGGAAATACGAATTTATCTGAAAATGCTAATTATCGTAGAAACCGCAAGGAAATTACTAAATACAGATTCAACCCTGCCATTGGAAAGAGGAGCATTTTCCCTATCCACCAATAAGGTCCTATATGATAATAAGGTCAAGGTCAAGTTCAAGGTCAAATATGAATTTATAATTATAATCGATTATCATTAATTACTGTATCTACAAATCCTTCTGTTTAATCATCTTCCCTTTATTCATTTGCTTAGATTTTTTGTACACATGATCTCAATAAGGTGGTGAATGAGCTCAGTGAGCATTTTCTCCTACCCATATCAATTTTTGTTCAAAGATGCAAAAATCATATATCATAATTTATATTCTCTTTTTCTTCATTACAATTTACTCAGCCTAGTAACAGACACAATATTTCTGACACTGGAAATACATACCCCCAGGCCCCTAGATGTTCCTAGATACCAAGAACATGCAAATTGACCTTGCAGAAGTGGAGCAATCTTCCATTTACTTAGGCGGGTCATTCTACGGAAGCTTGCCATTTTCACTTTTTAATGTTTGATTTGAAAAGTATTGTTTTAAAAGTTTTGGATACTTTTTTTTTTTAACACTTTGAGTGCCACGCCGGGTTTTCCTTTTTACCCCCTGAATGCCACCATCGGCGCCAATGTTAACCTTAATATCGCCTAATCTATGTTTTAAATTATGGCTATGTGTCTAATCTGCCCATCGCATTATCAAAGACTATTTTCCAGTCAGTCAGTCAGCAAAAGGTGAAATGAAATTGGCATAAATATGTTTTATAATAGCCTAAATGGAGATTTAAGTTAAATTGTTTATCATATTGTTTAGAATTAGATTGCATTATAGGACTGTATTCTGTGGTGCACCATCTTTGCCCCCAGTGGGAAGTCAGCTGCGCGCAGGCCTATAGCCACACGCTTCAACGCTAATTAGCAACGTGTGCCACCTGTAAAAGGGTGTGTTTGATCCTTCGGGAGAAGTTAGTTGACAGAATGTTTGTTAGAATAAGCTATGCCTCGCTGCTGCTCTGCTCTAGAAAAACCTGTAAAGGGAGAAACGAATTAAATGGATGGAATTGAGAACTACATTTCTGCCTCTTGGTCGTCAATGAAACATGAAGAACAAAAACTGTGAAATATGAATAATCATACGTGTTTAAATAAGAAGAGGATTTGGAACAGTTTATTGTGCAAACAGTCCATGTTACTAGGACGGAGGCACAGATGTAATCCTTGTCCAGCCTCTCAAAGCATTTCATGACCACAGAGGTGAGTGCCATCGGTCTGTAGTCATTTAGGCCTGCTGGAGAGGAGTTTTTTGGATTATAGTGGACACTTTGAAGCAGGCAGGGACCACGGACTCGGCCAGGGATAGATTGAATATGGATGTAAATACTGGGGCCAGCTGATTTGCACAGGACTTGAGTATTCGTCCTGTTATCCCATCCGGGCCTACAGCTTTCCTAGTATTTACTCCCATAAACGCTATTCTCACGCTGTGTTCCGTCAATGAGAGAGAGTGTGTCCCCCCCCGCGGATGAACCCCCCTTCCCCGCGGTTACTGACGTTGTTAGCCGGTGAGCTAACGTCGCCACTGCTCGCCCCAAACCTGACGTAAAAGGAGTTGAGTTGATCCGCGAGAGAGGCATCGGCTCTCACTATTGAGGGGGGGCTGACTTTATAATCAGTTATCGTTCGTACTCCCCACCATAAGCCTCTTGTGTCGTTCTGTGCCATCTGTGTCTCCATCTTGTTCGCATATCGCCGTTTTGCACCCCGTACCTCCTTGCGTAGCATATAGGCTGCTACCTTGTACTCTTCCATACTCCCCGATGCTCGGCCCGAGTTGTAAGCAGCGGTACATCATTCAGGGCCACTGGGATGGAGTTGTCCACCCACGGTTTCTGGTTTGGGAAAACCTGCACCTTCTTCATGGGGACAATATGGTGCTCTGTGCGTTCAGTAGAAAGTTATCTGGCTGCACGTTAGCCTTTGTTATACTTTGGTGTTACATATTTTATAGGACAATAGACTTAATCATTTATTGTAATTATTATTTCAATAATTATTAATTTTATTTAATTTATTGAAATTATCTTTGTTTTTCCATTACAGATTCAACAGTGGTATCCACAGAATATCCAACCACAACAATGATGATGACAACAACACTACCACCTACAACAACTCCACCTACAATAACAGCACCACCTAAAACAACTCCACCTACAACTACAACTACACCTACAACTACAACACCACCTACAACTACAACACCACCTACAACTACAACTACACCTACAACTACAACACCACCTACAACTACAACACCACCTACAACTACAACACCACCTACAACTACAACACCACCTACAACTACAACACCACCTACAACTACAACACCACCTACAACTACAACACCACCTACAACTACACCTACAACTACAACACCACCTACAACTACAACACCACCTACAACACCACCTACAACTACAACACCACCTACAACTACAACACCACCTACAACTACACCTACAACTACAACTACAACACCACCTACAACTACAACACCACCTACAACTACAACACCACCTACAACTACACCTACAACTACAACTACACCTACAACAACAACACCTACAACTACAACACAACCTACAACTACAACTACAACTACAACTACACCTACAACTACAACTACAACACCACCTACAACTACAACACCACCTACAACTACACCTACAACTACAACACCACCTACAACTACAACACCACCTACAACTACACCTACAACTACAACTACAACACCACCTACAACTACAACACCACCTACAACACCACCTACAACTACAACACCACCTACAACACCACCTACAACTACAACACCACCTACAACTACAACACCACCTACAACTACACCTACAACTACAACACCACCTACAAGTACAACACCACCTACAACTACACCTACAACTACAACACCACCTACAACTACAACACCACCTACAACTACAACACCACCTACAACTACACCTACAACTACAACACCACCTACAACTACACCTACAACTACAACACCACCTACAACTACAACACCACCTACAACTACACCTACAACTACAACACCACCTACAACTACAACACCACCTACAACACCACCTACAACTACAACACCACCTACAACACCACCTACAACTACAACACCACCTACAACTACAACACCACCTACAACTACACCTACAACTACAACACCACCTACAACTACAACACCACCTACAACTACAACACCACCTACAACTACAACACCACCTACAACTACAACACCACCTACAACTACAACACCACCTACAACTACAACACCACCTACAACTACAACTACAACACCACCTACAACTACAACACCACCTACAACTACAACACCACCTACAACTACAACACCACCTACAACTACAACACCACCTACAACTACAACACCACCTACAACTACAACTCCACCTACAACTACAACACCACCTACAACTACAACACCACCTACAACTACAACACCACCTACAACTACACCTACAACTACAACAACAACTACAACTGCTTCTCCGGGACCTAGTATGTTATTTTTTTCCAACTTTTTAAATATTTCAGATATGGGTAATGGAAATCATTCAGTTCTGTTTTAGAACTCTAATCTTTTAAAAAATATTTGTGGTATTGTAGATTTTATTCGAGTAATAAATTTTTTTCATTAGTATAATGTGCGAGTAAAATTGTCATATGGCGTGACCAAATATAAAAGGGGTGTATTTTAATTATGTATGTCTATTTCTCAGCATTCCTCATCACTACTATACACATTTCTAGCTCTTCCTTGTGCAAATTAGTTACATTTTGCACACATTTTCTTAATCAGAACTCATGGTAAGACGATTGCACTAAATGTTACTATGTACTACTAATACATTTTGGCAAACCGCAAAATGCTAGAAACATTTGGCGACACTGTTATTCATCTGTCCCATTGATTATTATAACATTTCTTACCGAAAAGCCTTCATAATGTCATAATTGTGAAAGTCACACCAAATGATATGCTGTTACACCATATGATGAATCACACTTCACAACAATCTGTAATGCAAAAATGTGTATTTAATCCCTTTAACAAACAACCAAAAATAGTTGAAAGACATATGATTGATATCATGGGTTCAAATTAAGAGTATAATCACTTTGAAAAACAGTTTAAAACAATGTGTCACAAAAGACAATGTATAACACGGGGTCAGGCTGGACTTCCATCTCATGGTTAAATGTATAACACGGGGTCAGGCTGGACTTCCATCTCATGGTTAAATGTAGAACACGGGGTCAGGCTGGACTTCCATCTCATGGTTAAATGTAGAACACGGGGTCAGGCTGGACTTCCATCTCATGGTTAAATGTAGAACACGGGGTCAGGCTGGACTTCCATCTCATGGTTAAATGTAGAACACGGGGTCAGGCTGGACTTCCATCTCATGGTTAAATGTAGAACACGGGGTCAGGCTGGACTTCCATCTCATGGTTAAATGTAGAACACGGGGTCTGGCTGGACTTCCATCTCATGGTTAAATGTAGAACACGGGGTCAGGCTGGACTTCCATCTCATGGTTAAATGTAGAACACGGGGTCTGGCTGGACTTCCATCTCATGGTTAAATGTAGAACACGGGGTCAGGCTGGACTTCCATCTCATGGTTAAATGTAGAACACGGGGTCAGGCTGGACTTCCATCTCATGGTTAAATGTAGAGCACTGAGAAGAGGAGGTGTGTGTAATCCCACCAGGGCAGCTGTGATGTGTCTTTAATGTACTGCCTTTGTGTGTGTGTTTTAATATATAATTTTTTTGTCTAAAACCTTTTTCTTGTTTTGCCCCACGTAAAGCCATTGCATGCAGTGATGAATACTATGGCATTGGAGGAGAAGGTGTCAAGAAGGCGCGAAGTTGTGATCCTCATCTGGAGGGGATCAAGATTGCGGTCTGTTTGGAGGGAGTATGGAGACTTGTGCAGGACACCTGCATCCTGAAACAAATAGCAGACCTTCTGGTTCGTTCCTGGGGTCCAACAACATACATACACAAGATAACATACACCGATAGAACATAAGAAAAGCATATATCACAAAGAAAAGTAATCATAGAATAGAGTAAAACATGTATCATAGAAAAAAAGAAATGTAAAACAGGAGATGAAAAAACAAGAGATAAAATCCAGTTATACCTAAATAAAACTATGTATCAGGGTGTGCATGTATTCCAGCTGTGCTGAAGACACATTTGTATTGTGTGTGAGTGTAAATAGTGTTTAAGATTTATTTTAAAACGGGGGGCGGAGCCAGGCACTCATGGAATAGGACGTGTTTCACGAGAGCTCCCTACTAACGTGCTAAAATACACTTTTCACCCCATTAGGCTTTATTTAATTTGTATTTGTTATTGATTTTCTTGTTGATTTGTCGATTGTCAACTACTTTCGTCAACTTTTTTCAACTTTTTGCGGTGTTATGGAAACCTGAGCCATGAGTACACCAGCCGGCAAACTATCACCGAAACCATCCTCGCCTTCACCCGAAATCAGTGAAATAAGTGAAGCTGTTCTCTCAGTCATGACCAAACTCCATGCAGACTTTGAGGTACGCTTCACTGACGCGTAAAAAAAGGCACAGATGGAATTTTTTGATACTCGGGCAGTGACGGAGGAAATTAGGTTGGCGGTCGACCCGTTGAGAGAGAAGATGGAGTCACTACACGCTACCTCCACGGCTAATGCTAACAAACTAGCTTCGCTAACGGCAGAGGCCTCGCAACAGGGCGAGGCTGGCGTGTCTGGAGAGCTCCCTGCTGGCTAGGCAGGCTGACGTTTCCAAACTACAGACGGTAATTGTTGAGATGCAGTCTCGGGAGAGACGTTACAACATCAGGATCGTTGGTGTCCCGGAGGGCCGTGAGGGAGGTCGTCCCTCGGAGACCATACCGGGGTTGCAAGAGATCCTGGGGGAGGATGTCCTCCCCAGCCCACCTGTGTGCGAGTCGGCTTACAGAGCGGGCAAGGCCAGTCCTGGAGGGAACAAGGGGCCGAGGCCCATCATTGTTAAGCTAAACAGGCTACAACAGAGGGAGCTCATCATGCGGTCGGCCCGTGCCAGGAGAGGTGAACTCAGTCTCGGCGGTCACAAAGTGGCAATTTTCAAAGACTTTACGCCGGAGGTTCAAGCACAGAGAGGCCAATACAAAGTGGTCATGGCCAGGCTATGGAAATTGGGCCTGAGGCCTACGCTGCTCTTCCCCGCAAGATTATCTGTGCTGCTTAAGGACGATGAACGTTGATCTATTTGGTTGATGGCAAGAGCGGAAGAATATCTCGGGGGGGTAGCCGAGACCGTAGCTTAATAACTGTGTCGGGTGAGTGACGTGACGATGTGGGCCTAATACATTGATATGGCTGAATAATCACAAATGTCTAATATCATGCCCAAACAGGCTAACTAGCCCTTGCCCATCCAAACTAGCGGGGCCTAATGACTTCTGTTACTTGCTAACCTTGTGGCTGCACATGTGTATCGCCTCTATGAATGCTAGCGAGCTAGCTGGACAATGTACATAATGAATGCTAGCGGGCTAGCTGGATTTATCACTAGCTGACGCGCTAGCCTCGGGCTAACTAGCATGCTATATCTATCGCCCTTATCGGGACATTCGAGGCCCGTTAATGTTTACATATTTATTTTTATTGTTGCTGTTTAAATAACATCTGTTTGCACAATTTAACTGTGATCGGGTCCTGCCTTAACTAACTTGTATGCTTTAATTTTTTATATCCATTTGTATTTGAGTGTCGGAAGTGGGACGCTAAAAGCTGATCCTACAGGAGCAACGCACTGTGGTAACCGGAGGTGTTACTGTTGGCGGTGATTTAGGTTCAGATACAGATGCTATTTACAGCTGGCTGAAGCATTAGGACGGCAATACGCAGATTCAGAAGTAGTTAGTTACAGGGATGGCGTTGAGTTATTATATAATAATAGCAAATTTTTCCCTTATGGTTGGCTCATATTAGGGCCAATGTTCACGTTTGTTTTCACTAGTAATACCTTCGGTTGATCTGTTTTGCTGTGTTTCTAGGTCTTGTTATTTTGTTTAGACTGGGTTTGACCAGATTTGAGCCTTAGGTTCAGGTCATTGAATGTCAGGTCATATATATATATAATATATAATATCAGGTTGTGTCAGGTATAGCTTATTACTACCTCTGAGTTAATGAAGGTGTTTACTCCTATTCTTACATAGGATTTTTGTCATTTCCAGCCGTCGGCACAGTCGAAGACCCTAGGGTCCTGTGGAACGCATTAAAGGGATTTATCAGAAGTCATGTTGTAACTGAGGGGTACAATTCCCTGACTGTATTGAGAGTATGGTATCATTAAACCACTACTTAGTTATGTACTTTAATTACTGGCCATACAGTACACGGTATATCTGGTGAACACCCACACAAGAATACGGCATAACAAAGAAAGTTCTATTTAGAGGTATTTATTATTAGAGCAGCAACGGTAGGTTACAGATTGAGAATTATGATTGTGCTTGTAAGGCGAAGAACACTTAAGTAGGTCAAGAGCGTAAGTCCATGAGCATAGTAAGATGGGTATAACTGACGCCACCTGTAGCATAAGAATTACATAAGGCACACTTGTAGTCAGCTGGAGATACTAAGGGGTTCCCTCCGGTTGTAAGCCAGCAGGGTAGAGGAATGTTCAGGAGCAAAGTCTGGATCAACGCGGAATAACGAGGCTCCAGATACAGGAGCCAGTGCAGTAATCCCTTGGTCCGTAGACAAAGCAACAGCTATACTCCAGTATGCACGACAGCATGGATGAAAGCTAGCCAGCCTCTGTGGTCCTAGAGGCGGGCTCGATGGTGCTCCTCACAGGGTAGATCCCACACAGCAGTGGGGTAGACGGTTCTCTGCTCCAGCAGCCACAGTACCAAAGCAATATAATCCAGCCGGAAAAGGCTCTGCATTCGCCGGTGTAGGTTCTCCGGTGTACATATCCAACGGTTCTAGCTAGAGTACGACGAACCGGTGGTAATGATGGTCACGGAGAACAGTAGCCGCACAATACACTATAAATAATAGACTATTACTTCACAATAGAATAAGTCGAACTCGACGATACAGCGTTAAACTCTGACACTTTAGCTATCTATTCGCACGCGGTTCTCAAGGCTCTATTTAGGGGCAAAGAGGCCCACTTCACGGCACGTTGTATCGTGGTGAAGGCTTCAACGTTTTGGTCTAAGTGCTGCTGTATCCACCTGCGACGTATTTATACGTAAGGTGAATAATCTAGTGCCAACCTCAGTTCTGTCTCGTATTACTGCGCAAACCTGGACATGTTGAGACATGCCTTGGCGGTGGCTTTGAACTTGCCATTGGGGGTATGGCCGTTGGCGCCTAGGGGTCGCTGTCCAATAGGAGAACGAATATTATGGTCTGGCCTGTACCTAGGTAAAGGGATATTCCGTGTATATATACAAAGAATATACAAGGGATATCAGACGATATACAAATATTATACAATATATCTCAAGTAATAAATATATATATTCGGTTTAATCTGACCCTTTGTAACAGCCGCCTCCTAATTAGTCCGCACCTAATTAGATAAGCAGAGACAGATTAACCGTCTTGTCCACTACTAAATGTCCGTTGTGAGGAGTAGGGCAATTCACAAAGTCAGTGGGTCATGGTCGTCATCAAGGGAGTCAGGGAGCCTTGGCAACTCTATCAGCCTCGCCACGGGTCGGGTGTATGTCCGTCCCTGGACGAGAACTTCTGCCGCTCTGACCTTTCCGTCGGCACCAGTGATCACTTTGCTTACGCGGCCGGCCGGCCACATAGCTCGGGGTAGTGACTGGTCTATGATCATGACGACTGTACCCTCCGTCAAATTGTCTCTTTCTTTTACCCATTTCTGGCGGGTCTGTAGAGACGGTAGATAGTGGAGGAGGAAACTGTTCCAAAACTTGTCAGCCAATACTTGACTGTACCTCCACATTCTTCGGCCGTTCGCTTCCTCAGGTCTGTACACTGTCTGTGGGAGCGCGGGGTCCAGCCGCACCATCAAGAGAGTGTTGGGGGTAACTGGGTCGACATCTGCTACATCACTTGAGACGTAACCGAGGGGCTTTGAGTTCAATACTCCCTCGATCTCTGTGAGGACTGTCGTGAGGACTTCTTCCGCCACGGTCTGGGCCCCAAGCACGGCATACAGGGCTGTCTTTATTGAACGTACTTCTCGTTCCCAGGTTCCCCCGAAGTGAGGGGCGTTCGGGGGGTTAAACTGGAAATCAATCTGAGAGGGAGCGAGGTGGGTCTTAAGTTCTGGGCCCATAGCTTGGAAGCTCTCTCTCAGCTCTCTTTCTCCGCCTTTGAAGTTTGTCCCGTGATCAGACAGTAATATAGACGGTTTTCCTTTCCGCGCTGTGAATCTCCGGAAGGCCATAAGGAATGAGTCCGTACTCATGGTTGGAAGGAGTTCTATGTGTATCGCTCGGGTGGTCATGCATTTGAATACAATACCCCACCTCTTCTCCGTCCCTCTTCCTTTCTTCACATACAGCGGGCCGAAGCAGTCCATACCGGTGGAGTGAAAGGGCTTGTCGCCGAGTCAGAGGCGACAGGGAGGTAGGTCAGCCATCCTGGGTATACTGGGCTGTGCTCGCCACTTGCGACAGTCTAGACAGGTCCGCTGGAAGCGTCGTACTGCTTCTCTTCCTTGCAGTATCCAATAGCGACGTCTGATGTCAGCGAAGACTCTCTCTGCCCCAGCGTGGTGCACATCCTCGTCGTATTTCTTTATGATGAGCTCTGTGACCTTGTGTCGGCTGTTGAGAACTATAGGGAACTTGACGTCATCCGTTAAGTCCGGGGCCCTTCTCAGACGACCACCCACTCTGATGAGATCATGGGCGTCGCGCTCAGGGGCCAAGTGGAGCAGTCTGCTGTCTGACGGGACTGGCTTTGATCCCTGCAGACAGTCTAGCTCGTCAGGGAACGAGTCTCTTTGGGCTCGCTGTAGCAGAAGGAGTTCTGCTTCTTCGTAATTAGCTGCATTAATGTCAGTAGTGGAGGGAACCTCAGGGTGGTGCCACAAGAATGTCTTTAACTGCGCACTCTCAAGGGTGGGGCAGTCGTCTATGTTAGGGTCTGTGGGGACTGGTGTGTGCGTCAACCCACAGAACATAGATTTCTTCATCTCTGCCTCCTCTTGACTAGCCTCCCGTGGGGTGGGTTTAGGCCACTCTTCTTCCGGGAGCTTGAGGAACTCGGGACCGTCACTGTAGATATTGTGACGTGTGAGGTCATCCAGGGACATTCCCCGTCTGATGACGTCTGCTGGGTTCTGTTTTGTGTCCACGTACCTCCAGCATGCTGATTCTGTTAACTCTTGGATCTCTGTGATTCTGACTCCCACGAAGACCTTGTATCTACACAAATCGGACTGGATCCATGTGAGTACGGTCATGGAGTCTGACCACAGGATTGTTCTTTGCACCGGGATGGTGAGTTCACGTTGGATTAACGTGGCGAGTAGCGCTCCTACTAGGGCTGCGCAGAGCTCTAGACGCGGGATCGATTGTTGCTTGCGGGGGGCTATCCTTGAACGAGCCAGGATGAAGGCGGTATGTATTTCTCCTCCCTCCTCTCGGGCCCGCAAGTAGGCCACCGAACCGTAGGCTACTTCTGAGGCGTCGCTGAAGACGTGCAGGTCCATCTGGCACGTCTCCAGCCGCACTGTGGGTGGGAAGTAGCTGCGGCGTATGTTGACACCTGGGAGCGAGCTGAGTTCTGTCTCCCACTCTCTCCATGTGGAGGCAAGGTGTTCGGGTATGGGGTCGTCCCAGCCCTGGTCCTTGTCCCATAGCGCTCGCACAATCATCTTTGCCCTGGTGGTGTAAGGTAGAATACATCCCAACGGGTCATATTGTCTGGCGAGTGTTCTGTATACACTCCGTCTTGTGGTCGGTAGTGAAGTCGACCTTCCCTGCTCCTTGGTCAGGGGTGTGTGTTTATAATGGAGCGAGTCTGTTTTGAAGCGCCAGACTAGTCCTAATGTCATTTCTTGGGCTTCTCCTGGGATGGTCGCCATCCAGGTCTCGCTGCTTGCTGCCTTGTCCTCTGGGGAGAGGCTGCGCAATACTTGAGGGTCGCTGCTGGCCCACTGCCGGAGATCAAAGCCGCCTTTGATCAGGGAGGCGCGGAGCTTGAGTAGGAGGGCCTCGGCTTCTTCTGGCGTCGAGACGCTTTGCAGACAGTTGTCCACGTAGAAACTATTTCCTACACTTTGTCGGACCTCTTCATCAGCTGCTGGGTCTTCTGCGACGTGTTTTTGCAGTGTGAAGGTAGCACAGCATGGGCTGCATGTGGTTCCGAAAGGGAGGACTTCCCATTGATAGATGGATGGTTGCTCATCCCCGATCCTCTCTCTCCATAAGAACCGCAGCAGGGGCTTGTCCTCCTTCACTAGTCGCACTTGCAGGAACATCCCTTTGATGTCGCCGCTGATGGCCACCTTGTCTTGGCGGAAACGTAGCAACACGCCTAGTAGAGAGGGGCCGAGTGTTGGGCCGGGCAAGAGCTCTTTATTCAGATTTTGTGATCCGATCTGGTAGCTGCAGTTAAACACAATACGATCCTTGCCGTTGTGGTGGACTTTGTGGTGCGGCACGTACCATGATTCGGTCGTCTGATCGGCCTCTTTAATGTACATTTTCTTTATGTGTCCCGCTGTGATTAGCTTGTCAATCTCAGCGCGGTACACAGTAGCTTGAGCGGGGTCTCTGGCTAGGCGCCGCTCTGTGTTCGATAGATACCGCTCTGTCGCTTCTTTTGGGGCGTGGAAGGTAGGCATACCCTCTCGCCTCAGGAGTGGAGTTGCGTATCTCATCACTCCGTTGACTTTGACTCTCTTTGTCCCCTGCTCGAGGAGGGCTATGGCATAAATGTCTTCCTTGGAACGAATGTGTTTCTTTTCGTTCTTAAAGGGCATTGTCTCTAGTGTCCATAGCCTCTCGACGTGCTGTAGGAGGGTGGTGTCTTCTTCTGTCACTCTGGAGTGGAGGCAGCGAGTGGCTGCTGTTCGGTTGGGAGACCTAGAGAGGGGGCCTTGTAGTGTCCATCCTAGGCGGGTCTCGACTGCTGCTGGACAGCCTCTGGGCCCAGTGTGGACCCGGTCCATCGGGACGATGAGGTGTGCATGGTCGGATCCTATCAGCAGGGTCGGGGTGGCACCGTCTATGAGCGGTATAGGTAGTTGACGCAGGTGCACATATTTATCCATCAGCTTGGCGATGGGGTAGGTGTACTGCGACAGGCCTATGTCTTGGCTGGTGAAAGCGTTAGTGATCCTATACCGTCTCTCTGGCTGCCCGCTTGCTGCGATAGTGAAGGAGACGTTCTCGCCCTTGATCGTCTTCAGGTCTCTTCTTATTGTCTGAATCGTCATCGTTTCTTCGCTCCCCCGCAGCCCCAGCTGGGCCGCAGCGGACGCGAGGAGAAGGGTCTTCTCTGACCCGTCGTCAAGGACGGCGTAGGTGTCCATGACCTTGTCTTCGTAACTCAATGTTACGCGGACCACCTTCAAGAGCACCCGGGCGCCCCCGCTGCTGGCGGGGTCAATGTACATAACACTTGCCTTTGTGCTGCTTGAGGGTGCAGGCTTTCTTCTGTTACTGTCATGTAAAACGTCCAAGTGGGCTCCGTCACACCGACTACACCTCTTCTTTAAGCGGCACTCGGCTGCCATGTGACTGCGCGCACATCGGTAACAGCGTCGGTTGGACTTTATCCATTGACTCACCTCGTCGGCGGTCATCTTCTTGAACGTGTCACAGTGTGACAGCCAGTGTTCCTTTTCGCAGTACGGGCATACAATCTTCCACTTCTCTTTCATCGAGGGGGTACTGTGGTTCTTGTTGCTCGGTACTGATTCGGCTTGGTGCATGACGGTCACCAGCCTGCGGCCATCGTTTGCTCTCCTAGGTCCCTCTCTGGAGCTTGGTGCGCTCCGCACGAACGTATCCAATCGTAGGCTGTTGACTTCTCTCGCCAGGAAGTCGGCTAGGTCTAGGAGGGATGGCTCGGGACCGTTAGGATCACGGTGGTCTCTTTGCCGCCTGAAGCGCTCTTGAAGGGGCGGGCGGAAGCTTCTCTAAAATCCTCTCAACATTAGAGTTTGCGTACAGTTCGTGCATACCCTTTTCCTTTTGTGCCCCCAGCATCCCTACCAGGGATTGTACCTTGATAGACAGGTCATCTAGTGAGCGATTGTCTGTGGCTGGGGGTAGACGGTCAATATTCCTTATCTCTTGTATTACGTAGTCCCATATGCGTCCATAACGTTGGTCGAGGGCTGCTAGAGCCGCGGTGTATGGGGTAGTAGAGGTGGAATATGCCAGCGCTATATTGTGCGCTCTGGGCACCTTCAGGTGCTGGAGTAGGATAGCATACTTGTACGGTTCATCTGTTACATCGGACATCATTGTCTCTAAGCACATTCGTAGCTCTGTATACTGTGCTCTGTTCTCGTGTGTGAAGTCCGGGAATGTCGGTGTGCCAAGGTACGATGCCATGGATGGCTGGCACATCGGTGAGCGTTGGAGGAGAGGCCTCCTAGGCGAGTCTCCTCTTACGTGTCGTGGTGGGCTGGTACCTGTCGGGTACCAAGGCCCGCGTACCCAGGTGCTGTTCCTCGGGGCTGGTCGTGCGTCAAGCTCACCCGTGAATTGAGTCGGGGGTCTGTAGCGCAGAGCCGCGGGGGTAAAGTCTGGGCTGTACTGGACCTCCTGGTCCTGTGGAGTACGATGATGCTGTTGGGCTTGACTCTCCTCCTCTCCCTCTTCTTCTTCCTCTGCCAGGTCATCTAGATCCTGTAGTCGTCTATTTAGTCTCTCCGCGGCATAGGCCGGTTCTTCCCTGTTGCTGGGTCTCGCTTGGACCGGTCGGGGAAGGGGTTCGGAGAGGGGTATAGGCTCTCTCTGTTGGCCGGGCTCAGGGTCGCTTGATCGGGTAGGGGAGGGTGCCCTAGACCCTTGTCTTGACGAGGCCCTGGAGCCCCGTGCGGAGGGAGGGGGGGTTACCCTGGCAATCAGTTGCTCCATTATCTGCGCTTGTAATCGGTCGCGCTCGGCTTCGCGCTTGGTGTGAGCGAGGTCGCGCTCTGCTTCGTGTTGGGCACCGGCGGCGGCGCGCTGGGCTTCGGCGCGGTCTCTTTCCATATTCTCTTCCGTCTGGAGGCGTCTAGTCTCTAGACGTATGCGGTCTTCGTCACTCCGTTGCTGCGCCTGGAAGCGCTCTCGCTCGGTCGCAGAGTGTTCGCATTCACTAAGGGCTTGCGCTTGGAGTTTCGCGTGGAAGCGTTCTTGTTCCATGGAAGAATGTTCGCGCTCGCTAAGCGTCTGTGCTTGGAGTCGATCGCGTTCGGTTGAGGCTGCCAGGGTGGCGATAAAGGCCTGCGCCAGCATCTTGTCCGCCTTGCTGGGGGAAGACACTGGTAGAGGTGATCGGCTTCTGGTAGTACTCGTTGGAGATCCGTTCTCCTGTCGCGTACCGAGGAGGTCTATCTCCTGGGTGCGCGTCTCTTCTGGTGGTGGGTCGGGTTCCGTCCCTGGAGGGCTTTCTTTATCCTGGAGCTCTCCGGGGACTACCTCGTTGACGTTGGCGGGGGGTAAAGTCATGTCAGGTCCCTCCTGGTCCCCCCCGTGAGCTTGGTCAGTTACGTTAGAACCCACTAGGGTCTCTACTGGCGGGGTCGCCTGGTCGGTAGGGTTTGGCATACTTTTACTATCCGCTTTTTCCGCGTTTAACGTCTGTAGAAAGCTAGGTAGTAGACTGGCAGCGTAGTCCTCTAGGTAATGAGGTGGCTGCCGTCTGCGCTGCGGGCGATCTAGTTTAGGAGAACCGTTTGTGGAGTGTTCATCATTGGCCATGTCAATATTAATACTATATTAATATTACGCTAGTTACCCTCCGGCTCGAAGGACCAATTGTAACTGAGGGGTACAATTCCCTGACTGTATTAAATAAGTATGGTATCATTAAACCACTACTGTCTTATGTACATTACTACTGGCCATACAGTACACAGGTATATGAGATGAACACCTCCACAATGACACGGTTCCACACAAATCTTGGTTAGAATAATATTTATTAGCAGCAATAATAGTATATTACATACTTTACTTAGAGTCACGTTTGTAAGGCGAAGAATGT
This sequence comes from Notolepis coatsorum, assembly GCF_963971535.1. NCBI lineage: Eukaryota > Metazoa > Chordata > Actinopteri > Aulopiformes > Paralepididae > Notolepis > Notolepis coatsorum. The sequence goes on from NC_140172.1 coordinate 2,392,045, forward strand.
GCGTGAATAAATCAAGAGCGTAAGTCCATTAGAATGTTACGCAGGAGATAATGAATACCACCTGTATCTTAGGAATTATATCTATGGTACACTAGTAGGGCAGCGTGAGATACTAGTAGGGTCCCTCCGGTTGTAGGCCAGCAAGGGGAGAGGATTTGTCGGTAACGAAAGTCTGGGTCAACGAAGAATAGGGAGACTCCAGGTACAGGAGACAGTGCAATAATCTTTTGATCCGCAGACGAATAACAGCTATTCTCCGGCATGCAGCTCCGCATGGAAGAAAGCTAGCCAGCCTCAGGCGTCCTAGAGGCGGGCTCGACGTTGCTCCTCACAGGGTAAATCCCACACAGTTGTGGGTGTAGACGATTCTCCGCTCCATCAGCTACAGGACCAAAGCAAATATAATCCAGCCGAAAAGGGCTATGCAGTCGTCGGGTAGGTTATCCAGTGTACATATCCACACGGTCCTCGTCTAGGTCTCCTCGGATGACGGCGCCAGGTTAGGCCGCCCAGCCTGGATAAGCACACTAGCTGGTACGAGGAAACGTTGGTAATGCTGGTCACTGTAGAACGGTAGCCGCACGATACACTATACATAAATAGACTATTACTGAATTAATAGAATAGGTCGAACTCGACGGTACAGCGTTAAACTCTGATACTTCAGCTATCAATTCGCACGCGGTCTTGATGCTCTATTTTGGGGCCAAATAGGCCCTACTTCACAGCACGTTGTATCGTGGTGTGAGGCTTCACTTGGGTAACTCGATTACTTCTGTATTCACCTGCGCCGTATTTATACGTTAGGTGAACAAACTAGTACCAGCCTTATTCCTGTCTCGTATTCTTGCGCAGAGCCGGTCATGTCCAGGCATGTCTTTGGCGGTGACTTTGAACTAGACCTTGGGGGTATGGCAGTGGCGCCTAAGGGACCGCTGTCCAATAGGAGAACGAAATATTATGGTCTGTACTAGGTAAAGGGATATTCCGTGTATATGTACAAAGAATACACAAGGGATATCAGACGAAATACAAATATTATACAATATATATAAGTAGTAAATATATATATTCGGTTTAATCTGATCCTTCGTAACACTGTTGGTGCTTCCTTCTTTTCTATTAAAAAGTGTTGGAGTTAGGAAGCATCACACCCCTCTTGTCGTTCCCCTGGGCGCCTTGGGGATTCAATGACAGGTCTAAATAGCCTGTTCATTGATGTGGTTGTGTCCCGACGCACGCATAGTGCTAGCTCGGGGTGTTCTGTTGAAGATCAGGCGAATGACTGGCACGCCTTGGTTGCTTGAGGTTAAAACAGCGTTTTTATAAAGCAACTGGGATGGAGGTTTTTCCTCTTCCGACGACCTGTGTTGGTTGTCGACAGATTCTCGTTCATATCTGGGGGATGATGACGGAATGGATCTGAACATATGTAGAGGGGTCTCACGCCCTGGGGGTGGGCCACCGGGCGCGGTTCGCACCGAACGTCTGGGTGGCGCCTTCTTTTCATGTTTAAGATCAACACGCATATCTGCCCCTTCTCCTGGAGTAGGCATGTCGGCGTGGTTAGGGCACGGGACTGGTTCTGGTCACGCTGGTCTGGATCAGTTAAACCCGCCGGGGATGCAGATCTGCTGTTCTGGTACCCTGAGGGACTTGGGCTTTTTTCAGGTGGAAAAATGCCAGGTCGGTCCGGGTGTCACAGGGTTAAGCGCTATGGAGACCCTGGTTGGGTACATTTTGTATTCTGCACTGTCGTAATGGCTTACGGCCATGCCAACCTGTACACGCCCGATCTCGGCAGATCTCGGCCGCTACGCAGGTTGGTCCTGGTTAGTACTTGGTTGGGAGACCGCCTGGGAATACCAAGTACGGTGTGCTTGGGGCTGGTTCTCCATTATTTTCGCTCCTCTCTCACGCATGGCAAAGAGGGGCCTGTTGGGGTGGTCTTTGACCTCTGGTGACCCTGTGCTTCCCGTATCGCCGGGCCCGGTCCGAAGTAATGTTTCGTCGACCCGTAGGCCTGGGATAACCCTTTTTTGAAAACTGAAACACTTCTACTGCGGTATAGCCAGTGTGTAACCGCAGGTGTGTTTTGGAGTTTTTTCTTGAGGGGTTATAGGAACAACCACCGCATTGGGTAACGACAAGGTGGTTGATTCCCTGGTGTGTTGGAGCAGTGTCAACTCCCGGGTTCACCGGTTGAGGGTGCCCCTGCACGTTCATGACGTCTGCCAATCATGTCAGCCTTCTCTGCCTCAACCCCTCTGGGTGGGTTTTTTTTAAATGGAGGCTTGGTCATGCAACAACGCCAGCATACGCCCCTTCCGCCGGGGGGGCTGTTCTCAGCTAACTCCTTTGGCGCCTGTCTCGTCCGCAGTGCTCCAGGCTCAGGTTACAGCCTGTTGCCTGGTTTTCCCCGGTGCGCTGCCTGCTTCCGTTGGTTAACCTTTTTTGTGTGCTTACGGCCATGCTGACTGCCTGTTCTGCAGGGTCAGTGTGCCAGGCGGTGTGCTATTGGGGGGAAAGGGCCCGCTCTTGGAGGGGCCTTATCCGAATACGCTGGCGATGTGGGGGGCGGTGTCACTAAGTGACCGCCTGGTAGGGTCTTGATGCCTGGCGTCATTGACCTCTCCGGGCCCCCGTTTTCCAGGGGATCCAGTCCATTCAGTGGGTCTGGGTCTTCCTTCGCGCTCCGCTGCTACGGCCTTGCCACGGGGTTGGGGTTGGGTTTGCTCTTGACTCCGTGATTTCTGGGGGCAGTAACAAGGTTGTTCCCTCCGTTCGTTCCCGGGTGGCATGCGGGTTGCGCGTGTGTGTAGTCGTGGGGTCAGGCCACGGTCTGCTCACCCTGTGCGTTGAGTTGCTTGAGTGCCTCTTCGCACGGTCGGGTCCGTCGCCCTCCCGGGAACCTCCATTAGGGGGGGTCGGGGGGGCTCGGTCCTCCCTGATCTGATGGTTGTGGGGGGCCTCAGCGGGGTATATTTGTCGGCCGATGGCTCTCGCTCGGCCTCCCTTGTGCAGTAGTGATGCAGAGCGGAGCCCATTACGATACAGAACGATAGGTTATGACTATAACCAAGTTCTGTTAGTAATGGTGACGCTCGGCATCAGACGCCGCTGCTGCCCTTGATCTCACCTTGTGGTGAAAGCTTGGGAAGGAGGCGAGTATGTGGCCCCACCCCTGCTTCTGTAGGTAAGCTGATAGGGGTGTGGCCAGACGAATGTTGGGATATAAAGGTACATTGTGGAATCTTTATTCAGTGCGCATGCACGAGCAAGGCATAGTGCAGTAGTGATGCCGAGCGTCACCATTACTAACAGAACTTGGTTATAGTCATAAACTATCGTTAAAGAGCATACCACTTCCGAAAGCGGTTTTGGCCAGGTTTTTCTAGCACCCCGTTCCACCCCCGGGAAGAGTTCTCAGGCGTATCTAGACCCAGCACTCTACTGGGGCACAGGGGGGCACAGAGGTATCTGAAGCGGCCAAATAGTTTTTTTTGCCGGTTTTGGCCGGTTTTTGGGCGAAAATGGGTGGATTTTGTAACTTTTTTTTTTAACTTTATTTCGGTTTTAGGGTTAGGTTAGGGTTATGTTATTTAATTATTTTGGGGAGCCAGCCCCCCAAACTCCTGAAATGCATAGAAATCTATGAAATAAGTAAAACAATCTGACATTTATATTAAAAAGAGCTAGCCCCCCAAACCCCTAAAATACATAGAAATCTATGCATTTTGGAACAGTTACTATATATATAGTCAAGAAAGCATTTAGTCATACTTAAAGTTTAAAGTGCTTTACTTGCATTGAACATTGCATTGAACATTGAACATTGAGGAGACATCATTAGAAAGCACAATGTATGTTTCCATAGTTACGCAGATGACACAGAATTGTACATCTCCGCTGAACCAAATGATCACACAGCTATAAACTCCATTTCCGCCTGTCTCTTAGCAATAAACAAATGGATGACGAACAACTTCCTAAAATTAAATGAGGGCAAAACTGAAATCCTACTAGTCGGTCCTATAACAAAAAGAGAAATGTTACAGAGCAATATGGGGCAACTTAGTCTCATCTACTACTGGTCTATTGAAGGTTCCAAGCCACAGTCTAAAGAAAATCGGGGATGCAGCCTTTGCTAACTATGCACCAAAGTTATGGAACACACTACCTATGGACATTAGGCAAGCTAGATCTCTTAATATTTTCAGAAATAAGCTAAAAACGTACCTCTTCACCATAGCCTTCTAATACACCCCGCTGTTGATTGTACTGTAGCACTATTTTACTCTGGCCATTCTATTGCATAATTTTATTATCTATTCTACTATTCTATTATTGCACTGTATTATTGGTGAGCAAACCAGTCAACTTACAAAAGAGAGCCTGTTGGAGGATTTCAACAAGATAAATGCGACAACAGTGCAACAGTGCAGAGGCACAGATGATCATCAGTAGGGCACGTGCCCTACTGATTGTGGTCTAAATACGCCGATGGTCCCGACCGACCACCACTCATCACGTGTGCCCACGCGGGACGAGACAGTGTGCCGGACCGACACAAGATGGCGAGCCAACCCACTGAACCTCAGATCTAGATCAAGGCTATACCCCCGCCTGATCTGATTACCCCTGTTGCCTCAACAGCCTGGTAGGATTGTGAAATTACCTTCCTCATTCCCAGTGAGGAATTAACGAACTAATTGAACTTGAGTCACAAGAACTTCCAAGGACCATCATATCCTCTTCTATGATACAAACTGATTGAACGAGAGCACAAGGACTTCCAAGGGCTTTTGACCCCGTTTCACCTTTTGTATTTTGATATTGTATTTTGTATTTGATTGGTGCACATTGTATATATGGGTACTGATATTTCTCCTGTAAGAAGGGAGAGTTAAAGGGTAAATGCACCCAATAAGATACTTGAACCACTGATATTTCTCCTGTAAGAAGGGAGAGTTAAAGGGTAAATGCACCCAGTAAGATACTTGAACTACTGATATTTCTCCTGTAAAGAGGACGAGTTAAAGGGTCAAATGCACCCAGTAAGATACTTGAATCTCACTGATAACATATTGATTATAGTTGAATCACTGATTGTTCTCCTGTAAAGAAAGATGGTTTAAAGGGTCATTTCACCTGATAAGGTATTTGCATTCCTATAACCTTGAATACTTCTACTGGTACTTTGTTCGTATTTCACCTGCAAAGGAAGAGTTTAAAGGGTAATTTCACCTAATAAGGTCCTTGCATTCCCTGCACACTTAAAGGTTTAAATTAACATGTTTAAACACTTACCTATTGAGATGATAAACTGATATAGTTTACTGAATGATAAATTGGTATAGAGTTTACTGATCTGCAATTGCAGAAGAAAGATAATGAGTTACTCACGAAAAAGGGATACATCTAATGTCCAACTTTAAACCTAGCTTTTAGCTAGTGATAACCTCAGAGACGTCTGAACCAAACCAAATGTGTTGATCCAATCAACCTAGAACCTGATATCGAACTAACCCTCCTGAAAGAAGGAGTGGTTAATGAAAGAACCTAAAAGGGATACTTCACTTTACCTCACTTTATGTATTGTAATTGTCTAGCTAGCGTGCTTGTTGTGAATAAACTACCGGTCACTGTTATAACCTTGTCTCTGGTCTACTACTCCTTTAACTGTGTATATTACTCCTCTCCTCATTCGACCCTAGAACTGGTCCGTGGCGAACAGCTGTTACTGTTAGTGACAAAAGTGCTACATTATGCTGCAAGTGACGATGCAGGTTGATGATGTCATCAGTGAGCGACTCCACTAAGAGGCTTGTTGTTATGCTCCAAGTGGCGATGCAGGTTGATGATGTCATCAGTGAGCGACTCCACTAAGAGGCTTGTTGTTATGCTGCAAGTGGCGATGCAGGTTGATGATGTCATCAAGCGCGCCGATAGATATTTAGCGTCGGCTCAGAAAAGTAAAAACCAATACAGATCATTTCCGATATTACATTTTAATGCCAATATCAGTTGATAATATTGGTAGGCCGATAATATCGGACATCTCTAGTTATTATTATTATTATTTGACCCAACTCTATTTTGAAAAACAAGGCAAAAACATCTTTGTCCGCTATTGCCGTGAATTCAAATGTAGTTATTTGCCCACTGCAAATGTTGTAGTATTCTTTTAATTGCACATATTTGATGATATAGGTATATGTTATTATTTTATTTGGAAAGCACTTGTATATATGGTGATTGTAAACGTATACTTATTTACAGTATTGCATTGTATTGATTCTTACAATGTGTTTTTATTCTTTCAGGGTTTGAAAGAAGCGGAGGGAGTTCCAGAATTAGTAATTGCCCTCAGTAATATAACAGGTTCCTTTGAACACCTAATTACACATTCATCTGCAACCATGAATACCATTGTTGACATCCTGGACACTGTTGCACGTGTTTCCTCTAATATCAGTGGATCTGTCATGGAGGTAAGTTAAAACTCAATTAAAAACCCCTTGGAAATGGTACATGTCACCAGTTGCCTAAATAGTTCCTGTCACGTTTTATGATATGTTATGATATAATAATAATAATAACATTGATTTGTATAGCACCTTTTATACAAAGATTGCAGCTCAAAGTGCTTCACAGTAGCAAAAAAACAGGCATAAATTGAGCAGAAAATTGGCAGATCAAGAGCATCCAAATAGAACACTAACTGCGGGATCCACTAAGAATGGATTGCGCAGTGCTAATTAGACACAAGTTGCCTCCAGCTCAAGCAATCCTTTATCTACTGAATGAAATCAAGGATGATATTGAGCCAGCCACCTAGAGATCTCATGCAATTGTATTTATTATTTAAATATTGTTATTTAACGTTGTCGGCTTTCCCAACGCTGTCTGCGTTATTGATTGATTGATTTTGAAATGAGATTTAGATTTTGCATCATGCTGCAACTTTTATTTGTGTTATGCATTGCTCTTGCTGCTTGTTTGATTAAACTTTTAATTCATAGCGTTCCGTCGGGTCCATGAGGACCTGGAAACACGGCCAATGAAAAGTGTATTCTGGAGCATATGAGTGTGCGGTGCTACAATTGGAACGTAACTGCAGCCAATCATAATAATCATTATTTATATAGCACCTTTCATACAAGGATTGCAGTTCTAGGTTAGTTTAGGTTCGGTTTAACGTTAGATAATGTACAAAATAAACGTATTTCCGGTGCTTTTAGACGTCGCTCTTTTATTTTGAAAGTATCGTTACAAGCCTAAGGCTTTGCAGTGATAATTCTACGATGGTATAGTTGTGCTCCTTTTCTCTGCGTTGTAAAAACGTTTGTATACTCACTCAATAGCGTTTTGAATGAAGTGAACGAGCCAGACGAAGTTCTAAAGTCTTAAAAACAGCTTGTGTTTATTCATTCCAAAAGCACAAACTAAATGAATTGAACAGATATTCGAATTACTTCTATTTCTAACAGGTTTCAGCTCTACAATCTATCTATTGCGTCTTCGGGTTGTTGATATGCGTTGCCTCGGCAACACGGTCATCTGGTTCAATCGTCTGCTGATCTTCTTTGTTTCCTCGGACCTGGTGGGTGTGTTCTGTGTCTTCTCTGTTCTCGTTCGCCTTTAAAAAGCCTCGGTCCAGCCTCTGCGCCTGACGATCGCTAGGAGGCTGGACCTTGTTTCCTGATTGGCTGTTCTAGACGTCGGCCATTTTGGATCAGCTCGACGCCATTTTGCAAAGACATACTACCATAGAAGGCTAGATTTGAGTCTTCTAGGGGACCGGCCCTTTCCTAGTTTTCAGTTTTTTAGGTTTAGCGTTTAAAGGTATAATATCTGATTTTACTATCTTAAGAATTAGAGATTAGTTATTACTTTGACTAGACACTTAGTTAAAGTCTTCCCGAATTCTGTGGCATTCTAAATACCTAATTAACCTATTGTTGATCTTTAGACAAGCTTATTGCATTATATATATTCTAAATTAGTATTTATTGAAGTTAGTTTTATTCTTAATGGTTTACACAATGTTTTGCTAAATTAATCTTCTGTTTTAAACTATATTATTTGTTTAATTAAACTTAACAATGGTTATTAAGTGTCGTGTTTAGTCTTAAATTAATCAGTACAATTTTCTAAACAGATTGATTCCATGTTTTCTACTTAATTAATATTAGTTTTGGTTGCTGTTTTCACAACGGTAAGCCAAATTATTTCTTTGTTTAGATGTAATCATAGCTGTTTAAACGCCTTTCCTGTCTCTGCCCATGTGAGACCAGCTGGCGTCTTTGAAGTATAATTCCAAATGGCTGAGGGCCAGGTTTTTCCCCACAGTCCTATTTTTTTACAGCAGAATGTTGAGTAACATATCTTACCCCCTATTGTTCTGCTCAGCTCGGTAAACAAACCCATCTATTGAAATGCTAACTTTAGCCAGCTTTGGCTCAGTTTTTATTGTTTTACTGCTCACCAGAGTGGGGGAGAGGGAGAAACCTATTCAAGACTGTATGTTAATTTAAGCCTATTTGCTCTGTCACAACCTGTCTCTGCAGACAGGGTGTCTCTAGTTTGGATATAGCAGAAATCTGCTATAGTATTGGTTTTGTTCTCTCTGAGATATATTAAATATTAACAGAACAGAGTTGGTTTTCCACTGTTTCCTATGTGCTTTTTGCAAGATTAATAATACTAGTTAACTGTTTTCCTAATACCAATTTACACACAGAATTCCGACCCGTAGCTGAAGATCCAAGTACATGTTTCATGCAGAAATATACGACAGATCCCTCCTTGAGGGTTTAATACCCTCATATGCAACCAGTAATTTCTAAATTAAACATGTCTTTATCCTTATATAAACCTTAATCTGTTAACTTTAGCGTACCATTACCATTACTCTGGATACTACATACAATAAAACCCTCCTTTACGCTTTAAGCTTATTAAATTTAAAAAAATACAAAAAACAGTTTCCTTCTGTACTGTATAAAATCATCTTTCACTCTCCCCCCTCCCTCGTTAGACTTTTCCCCAGTCTCACACACCATCAGTTATTATACGACATCACGAATAAGAAAGTTGTTCCTGTTTTTCCAAGGAACTACCCTTTCAATAACAGCTTTTTTGTTTTATGACTATATTTATCCGTGTTCTTAGATCAATGTTTCTAGTTATGCAATTCACTCTGTAAGAAAAAGATTAATACATCACAAAAAAAGATTAACATTCTTAAGAAAAAGAGGGGGAGTAAAACCAAATTATATACAATTCCCCTCTACCGACCTCTAAGGTCTGAATTATCCTTAGCTTCAACCCTGTCAGTTATCCCTCACAGATACCTCTGAGGTCTATTGATAACTCGTTGCGGTCATTGTTGTTCCGTTGGATTTGCGCTAATCGCTGTTCCCTCCAGTGTGTACTTGGATCGTCAGTACCGATGGAATCCTTGGTTTTCCTCGCACCTCACTTAGATGAGTGCTGACAAACCAATCTCCCATCCGTATCCTGCAGTGATTATTTCACTTCGGTGGACAACGCAGGTTACTTATATCCCAAATTGATTGAAAATCCCCAATTTTCTTCCCTCAGATACTTGTTATTGTTCTGAGTTGACAACTTTTCCTTTTCCAAATCATTTATCTATATATTTCATGGCTTCTATATGTTAGTATTCAATCAAATCGCATTTCTCTCATTTCTTTGTGCTGTACTATTACTAGACCAAATGTCTCAAGTTCAACACAACATTTACCCCACCACCCTTTGAGTGTGTAATTATTATTACACAATCGTACCTTTTTCCAGATAGGTCCTTGGTCTGGACAGCTCAGCTCTGACGGCCTTCACCAACAATTCCTATATGAGTGGTCACAAACCATATTTCCCTTAATCTTACATCTTTCACACACTCTGCCAGCCCCTTACAAGCTGTCAAGAGTCCCCCATAAGACAATTATCAATTACACATGTCCACACCTTACATTAAAACTATTTGGCCAATGGCGACCAAAATTATCAGAGCTCGGCTATGTACAGAGAACCTCGTTTCCCCAACTCTCTTCACACCCCAATTTGTGACACAACCTCCCAGATTCTACATCTGGACTCTTAATGAGTGGAAAACAGAATTATGAATTAGCTCTCATCCACCCCTCCGTTTCCAGCTCATCATATAGACACTTCTATCAGTCCCGCTGTGTCACTCCACCAACCTGTACCCTGACCGACGAGAGTTCGCCTCTCAGCCGCCATTATCTAAGAAAAAGAAAGAGAAAGGAAAAGAAAATCGAATACAAAAATGTAAATATGAGTATCATATTATCATATCACGCAACACAACTCACAATTTCTTCATCAAACAAAATCAGACTTCCATCCAGAGGCATAAATACCCCTGCAAAAACTAGGAAAGAAATAAAACGAAATAAAACAATATATATATATATTCTCTCGACTTTTTTCTTTTTCTTTTTTTTAACACTTTAATCACCGGAAACGCCGAAACTCGTCATTGCCCGCCATGCTCATTCTGCCGAAGACGCCGTAACACGTCTTTGATATCAATATTTCAAAAATCTGTGATCGAAATCATATTTCTCTCCCGGGGACCTGAGATATACTGCTGAGCTCCACTCAACTCTCTAACGGTTCAAGAGCGCCATCTGGTGGCCGATCGGCAGATTGCCCAACAGGAAGTCATGTGGATGAAGTGGTGCTCACCCATATTTCGTCCGGGCACTCGCTATCATTAGCAGGACTCCATCTTGACACAGTGAACACCGATCGGTGCACATAACTCGATAAACAACATGATTTGGACGCCTGTACGTTAATGCCAAGCAAGCAGTGCAAAAATGCTTCCGCATTCGTCACCGCACGCTAGTGCGGTAAAGCGCCCTTCTTTTCAGACAAATGCTACCGTGCGTGCACCGGCGGCGGCGTGCTCGCTCAGGTGCGTGCGTGCGCCGGCGTGCTCGCGCGAGGTGCCCGCGCATGCGCATGAGATCCCGCCTTGAGCGGAGCTCAATATATATAAGTCACCGCCCCTTATTCAGTATCTACCAATAGCTCACTTGGCAAGGACACATGGCTGTGGATCCTATGGCTTGTTTGCTGGCGAGTTCGAATCCCATCGAAAATATTTTTTAACGTGATTTTTTTTTAACGTGTATTATTTCGCCGGTTAAGGTTATTTCGCCGGTTAAGGTTAGGCATGGTTAAGGTTAAGGTTAAGGTTAGGCATTGTTTCGGAGTTGGTTAAGGTTAGAACGGTTAAGTTTAGGCGCTGTTAAGGAGCTGGTTAAGGTTAGAGTTTGTCCAAGAGAATGGCAATATAATTTCTATGGTTAAGGTTAGGCATGGTTTCGGAGTTGGTTAAGGTTAGAACGGTTAAGTTTAGGCGTTGTTAAGGAGCTGGTTAAGGTTAGAGTTTGTCAAAGAGAATGGCAATAGACAGCCTATTTCCGCGCGACCTGGGCGCTGGGCGGCGGAAAATGAAAGGCGCATTACTGCATGCCACTACGGTAAATTTTTGCACTGCTTGCTTGGCATAAAGCTACACGCGATTTGGACGTATATACTATTATACAACCTGGAAATAGATCGGATATTTCGACATCCCATAATAGAAAAAATTCTATTCCACGCTCATCCCCCAACGGCGCAAGGAAGATACAGTGAGTTTCAGCGTTATTTTCTAATGTCTGCTATACTAACTGCTCTGATGATCATATGACCCACACTAGATGAATGATATAACGTTGCCCACGGAATTATAAATGACCCCCCGCCCATCCGGTCAACATCAGATCATACGTAGTAACTTCTAGAAGTACCTCCAGTTGAAATTTTTTATCTGGCACCGATCGCTACCAAACTATTTGATCATCAATATAATGCATTTGGGGCTATAAATCAAGTTCTGGAGAGAGCTGCAGAAAACGATAAAAACATACTTTTACTTTAGACCGTATTTTAGTATGAATATGTGAATGAAAAAGTATAACGTTGCTACACCCTGAACAATAGATATAGGACATTGAATGGGCCATAATAATGTCAATTTAGCAATACAATTTAAAAAGTTATAGCTTTGCAAAGAAGGGGAACTTCTCCATAGACAAATAGAGCTGGCTAGGGATGGTAAATTATGAATTTAACCATGGCGATCAAAGTGTTAAAGTCTTTTTGACCACCCTTTGATCAATCTATCTACTGATCAAGCATGAATAATTACTACTGGTCACTAGCTGAAGTAGTATCATATCATTTCACTGTCTACTATTATATTGCTCCATTATCCTGTTTTAAACCCACCAAAACTTGTTAATATGATTAGTCATGCATCACTAGTTACTTCATCTCCTCACATCCCACTTACCACTGTTAGTCTTCCACAGCCGTTTTAGTAACTTGCACACATAATCTAACCATCCAACTTATCTATATATATATTTATTTTTCCTTTTATCCCTTCATTTTCATTTCCTATATTTTTTTTTCTTTTTTTTCTATTCAGTCTCATGATTTAATATCTATATCTATTTTCCTGAGCGGCATAGCGTCTCCTGTGCATTTCCTCATCGTTCCTTTCAGCCTGTGGCCTCTGCAGACACAACGTTACCACCTTGCAATTGGTTTGATAATGACCCAATACGCCACAGTTCCAGCACAGCTGTCTGCCTGTACCACAATCCCCGGGGGCCTCCTGCCTGCAATCGGATGGCTCCGATCCCCTTGACAAGTTTACCGGGCCCAGGTTCTGTCCTTGCTCTCGGCCATTTCCTCCACGGCCTTCGCCTCTGATGGTCTCTCGACCCCCTTTCTGTCCTTGGGCTCGAGACCCTTGTCTGCAGTCCCTGGCCATATGTCCTGTTTGGCCACAAACCAGCATTTTCTCGGCTGGTATCTCACAGTCCCTGACAGGCTCACATCTCTCCGGTCCCGCCTCGGGCGTCTCCCTGGGCAGGTCCTGCTGTATTGGGGGAGATGCACATACCTGTCCTTTTCTGCCGCTGCCCCTCGGGCCTGTCCTTGTGAGGGACCTGGAAACTCACCCCTCCCGTGGTATCCATCACCATGCCCCTGCTGTTCAGCTCTCTGTCCGGGCAATGGAGCATGTGGCATCTCTTGGTCATGTATCTCTCGTCTTGCAACCTGCATCAATATTCCAAAAATCGTAGTTGCCATCCTTTTAGCCTGTTCATCCTGTTCTCGCTCTCTTACTTCCGCCCAGTGCGTGGCTTGGTCAATAGCCAGCTGCCTCTCCACCAGGTCTCTACGGACTGTCTCATTCCGTTCGAACGCTTCTACGAACGCTCTCTGTCGTTCTTGAGAGAGGCAGGTCTGCCTCTCTTCCTCCACCCTGGCACTGGCTGTCTGGCTCCCCGTCACCGGGCCCCGCCTCTCATTCTGGCTTTGGTGCCGGGGAAGATCTGGGCATGGGGAACTTGAGGGCTGAGACAATTTCTCATGTTTATCTCCATACCTGTTGTCGGTCCCACGTATTGGCCACTCCATCTGTGTCCCCAACCCTTGTCCAGCCTCTGTTCCAGCCGCAAGGCCAGGGTGGGCCTCTTGGGACTGCCGTGACAATGCAGCCTTCCTCTGTCTCTTTCTCTGTCCTTTTGTCAATTTGTAGTTACCTGAAATGGTTAGTCCAGCATGGATCGGCCCTGCCGACTCTTGCTTGACGGACACTGGTTGGAGTAAAACAGTTGTCTCTGTTTGTCTCTCCTCAATGACCCCCTGTGTTGGAGTCAAAGTCATCATTTCAAGTCCCTCTATCATGCTGGTCACATGAGGGAAGTCCATCACATCCAAATCAATCAGGTTAATTTCAGTTGTCAATTCTATCTGGGGAGTGTCTGCAAAGGTATTTGGCTTTCTCTCACTATAGGCCTTGTATTTGTCTATCGCCCTTCGTGCTTTCTTTTTCTGCTTTTTGTTTTGGTTATGCAGTCTATAGCGACCTCCTTTTTTATACTTCAATACAAGTTTTCGTAAAGGCCTGAATATTTTTGGCCATTTCTTTTTATTTTCTACCGTTATACTGATCGTCAACACTTGTTACTGTTATTTCATCTACGCTTCTAGTTGCTCCTAACCAAGGTGAACTTGCTCTATATTCGCCATTCTCACACTTTCAACCACTCCTGTAATATTACCGTTTGGAAAAACAAGCTTCTCTGCATTCACTTTATCTATCAACTTGGGTTAACTTCACCCACACTTCCAAACTTTTTACCGGTGTAGACAGGAATTGGTAACTTTCTTATCTTTCATACAATACCCCTCAGGCTCTTTTTAGCCGTTTGTCCCCGTTTGGTGTTGGAATCATCAGAACTGCATCTGTCCTCGCCCCGTACCTGTCAAGACAAAAGAACAACACCTGCACTTAATGTCAGCGCCACTTTCCCTCTTTATTCCATTAATATTTTACTCATGTAATGTCAGGCTTTTCTATACTAATAGGACTATTGAGAGCTAGTGCAATTCATTTGAACACAACAACACGGCCTTAGCTTTGTTTTCTCCGTTGTCCCATTTGAAAACTGGATTTTCCAATAGATTGTTGTGTATTCCCTCACACGAATCTCTGGGGAATACAAATTCGCATCAACCTCGCCCGTCCGTTCCGGTATGCTGTTGGTCCTCCTTAGAACAATCAGAATTAGTTTCACAACAACCTATCATTCCTAAACTTCTGGTGGATATTCGTTATTTAGCTTTTCAAATTTTCTTTTTTCCTTAATGAATTTGTCATATAGATCTCATAAAATACTTTGAATGACAACGTCAGCTTAATGACTATGTGTAGATGTAATTTAAATTTTTTCTTCTTGCTTTGTTTATTTGTCTCTGAGAAAGTCTCAAATGTATTCCTATTTTACATCACAATTAATATTCACATTTCAATATCACATGTCACATAACATCATTCTTATAATCATTAAACTACCCATCATTCCCCCCTTGGACACCAGTCTTGGTGTTCAACATTTCTGCCCGCTTCTAACAAGGAGAATAAATAAATCTAAAGGCTCATACCTCTAAACCCTTCGTTCATCATGTAATCCCAGCTGCCTGTGTCATAATTCACAGACGCCAGTACCACACTTCATCGAATTCCCTACATTCCTCTGACTTCTCAAAGGCCTGCCAACCTCAGCCCAAAACATCTCTCTCAGTTTGCAACCTGAAAGAAAACCTCTAGATTCCTTTTCCCAAGGAATTCCACGATAAACGTCCAACCATACTCGTACCTCGACAGGCCAGTGCCCATACGGCACCCAGATTCACATTCATAATAACCACTTCTATCCAAAGAAACACACACAATATGGCGTAAAGCCCAACCCCGTTTCCAAATACCCCCCAACCCCGACTAACACACTTCTACCTTACAAAAATAATGCACAAACCTAAGCTTAAAATGAGAAGTGATTTCCTTCTCATAGTCATATCACCTGTCACCTTAGTGACACATGCACAATGGACGACTTGCAATTAACACCAGTCCATACACCGGGTCAACATCTAATTTACAACCGCCGCAGAAGAAAGGGGCTGTGAGAAGCTTGGAAGGGGGGGGCACTGAAAAGGGAATTACAACTCACAACAGGAGGGGGGAGTAGGGGGCGTCTCTCAGCCTTCGGACACCGGCGGGGAGGTCCAGCCGTACCTGTCGTGGGTCTTTACCAGGGACATAAAAGCGGCTGAAGGCCTTCTTGGTCTTCCCAGTTTTCCTGCAGATTCGTCCCTGTCCTATTACGAGGCTTATGGCAAACTGCCTCATAATGGTCTCCACGGTGTAGGCGCTGGACAACCCGCGCGGGATCAACAGCTCCATGCATATGGCCCCGCCTTCTAACTCCAGCCGCGGGGTGAGCACCCGCATGAAAGGCGGAGAGAAGGGGAATTTATCGGGGAAAGAGACATTCAACAGTATGAACTCTGTGTTAGTTTCCTTCATGTCCTGCCATAATGCAGAGTCTACGTCTACCTGGTGAAACTTGACATTCCAGTCGAAGAGGTTGTCCTCGACCAGTTCCACCGTTATAAAGTTGTCACCTAGCCGCCGGATTCCCTGGAGCTCTTTCATGAGTCTCCGCGTCCGGACCTGGGTGCAGTGTCGCCAGTGAGGTGCCGATGGCGGTGCAGAGGGTGCACTGGTCGCTTTCACCCTGGCGATCACACCTCCTGCCATTTGCTGTTTCTCCTTCGCCCCTTTCACCATCTTTTATTGGTCAAATCAATCGTGCATTAGTCAATTTTGGTGATTCGTTCCTATACAATTCACTTATGACATTTAAGTAACATTAATCAACTACAGTATCACGGAGACAACTACCTATTATTATCACTCTCCATTCCAGTCGATCATAATGTACATGACCATATTACGGAGTGCTTACCGCCGTCAAGAAAGGGAGAGAAAGCGAGGGAGAGATAGAGAAAGCAGCGGGAGGGAGGGAGAGTTAAGGAGAGAGGGGCTGACGCACCGCTGAAGCACCACTGAAGCACCCCTCGTTAGTGTCAACATGCTAATGCTAATACTAATAACCATAAGGAGAGCAGTCAGTTTTTGTGCCTGTCCACCTGTGTGTTCGGCGTGCGACTTGGTGGAGATGTGTGCTCTACTGAGCGCACCTTTCTAGTTTGCAAATAATACAACCACCCTGAAATAAGCAGATGTGTCATACGCGCAGGAGGTCAGGTGCTAACAGGTAGGCTATTCAAACAAGCAGGAAACCGCAGACCCATGGCGCTACCTGCACATGCCTTCAACAAAACATCCCTGTGTTACACTCAAAAAATAAAAAATTAATAAATAACAAACAAAGTCAAACAGGTGCCCCTTACAATCTGATATGACTACTTACAGCTTCTACATCTACACTGCAGTCAAACGAAGAACTGCCAGGCCCACCACATGTCTACCCTAAAAAAAACTACATCAGGCCCTAACACACTACCTGTATTTTCTGGCACCCTAACCTACCTACCCTGAAGCTAAAGCACTGTAGACCTAACCCTCTTCAACCACACCTGCTACCAGCCAAAGATCATATTGACCACCCACCCGTCAAGTATATGGTATGATACAAGACAAGTAGATGGTACTAATCACTTCTATGACTGCCCCAGGAGTAAGTGGTACACAGGAAGCTGACAAACAACCAGAAAATAATGACACTACCTACATGTGGTGTCCACTAAACTATATATTTTAACAGCATACAAGTAGTCAAATCAAATCACAAAAATAAGGGCATACTCACCTGTTTGAAGACCGGCTCAAGCCCCCACGTTACACAACATGTAACGCTCACTACCCAAACTACAGCACCAAGACACACCATGCAAAAAAAACAACAACAAACAAATTCTAGGGGTATCTGTTTTCCAATTCACTCCCGGACGAGCGCCCAATTGTTACGACCCTGGCTCAAAGGGAAGCAACATTAGTGCACAGAGACATCAATGGTCTGTGTTTAAGCCAAAGGCAAAGAATAATTATGATAACTAGCTCAACTAAAGATCAAAAATGGTGGAAGGGTAAATACACTGTTTCAACAATCTCTTCTAGCAACCGTGACCCTGCATGTGTGGGTGAGGAAGTGACTTTGAACCTCCCAGCCAGGTGTCCAATTAGCAGCAATCAGCCAATTAGCAGCAATCACCTGCATGCACAGTGACACAGGAGTAACCAAGATCATGGTACATAACAGTAGGGGAGGACATGTCCAACATGAGAGTAGGGGAGGACATGTCCAACATGAGAGTAGGGGAGGACATGTTAAATTGTTTTCAAAGATTATTCAAATTTGTATTGTTTAAAAAATTATTTTACTTTCCCAAGCTCCAAGATATCTCTGAACATATATACTGTATATAGATTTATTTATTTATGTTTAGGGTGGCTATAGATGCAAAGATGTACCCTGACAGATCTCTTTGTGATCCACAGAATGTCCTGGCAACGGTTAATGTCCTGATCTCTCCTGAAGCAGCAGACTCCTGGACATTTCTGAATGCAAATAAAACCAGCAGCACAAGCAGCCGCTTACTGGGTTCCCTGGAGACCATTTCAAGTGTGCTGGAAGGGGCATATGTTGACATAGCAACCGAGCGCATCGTGCTAAACCGAACCACGTTTAATAATTCATTCAAGGCAGACCTTAACTCCGGCATCAGCATTGACATTCCAGACACCAACATCACTGACCTCCAAATCACTACCATCATATTAGATCTCAAGCATGTTCTTCCAGCCAGGAACAGCAGCTTCAATGACAGCAGCTTCAGCAGCAATGAAATTGTCTATGATAACGCTATCAATGCCTTAGTCGTGCTGATCAAGGTAAACGCAACGATTAACAATGTAACCTTGAAGTTTGCCAAGTTAAACAGTTCACTGACAGAGAGCCCACAGTGTGTCTTCTGGAACTTCAGTCTTCATGATAATCAGGGTGGATGGGATGATGGCTTGTTTGTGTCTGATATAGATAACATAGTCACCTGCAACTACAACCATCTCACCTCCTTCTCCATACTCGCTAGCTCTGCTTATGGTCCGAGCTGGCAAATTAATTGGCTGTCTCTTCTCGTCATCTTAATTCTCTCTTCTTTCCTCTTTCTGCCATGTGTATGTGCCGGGTGCCAGTGTATGGAAGACATTGAGCCTGTGTAGCCCAAGGTTGGGTGCTACCAGTGGTGGTGAAGGAGGCACTTTCCACCCTACATTGTAAAGGGATTTGAGTGTCTAGAAAAGCAAGTAATTATTATTATTATTGTGATTTGGAAATATGTGCTCAATGTTAGCGTGAGCTTACTACATGGCTTTACTAACGTCACATGCTGTTGTGTTTACATTCTGAATGTTGCAGAAGAAACGCGTCACTTTCAGTAGCGCCTACGTGCGCACGTTATGTTAATATCGTGATTAATTCATAGTAGAGATTTAACAGAATTAAAGATTTAAAGCCTTCAATGCCGCCTGTACATTTCAGGCTACAATATTTTCTTTTCTTTTCTTTTTTCTTTCTCTAGAATACAGACAGAGCATTGAGTGTATGGTGAATTCCCATAGGCATGCCCTGGGTTATAGAGCCAGGCGCTGCTGGGATGTGCTGGAATTTAGTTTTGTGTTGTCATGTATTTATGTTATTTGTTGTGTGTGTGTGGGTGGGTGTGTGCTTGAATGTATGTTGCTCTCCTGCTCCCTGCCCTTTATCCACTGTCCCTCCTCACATAATGCGCCCCGGGTCGATCTAACTATTGGTTGAGGGGCACAATATAAATAAATGTATCATATCATATCATCATATCATAAGATTGTATATCCCATTTTTTCCATTTCTCTTTTTTATTAATTCAACTCTGGTATGATGAATACTTCTAAAGGTTTAGATTAGGGCTGTCAGTTTATCGCGTTAATTAGATTAATTAATTACACAGCAAATTATCGCGTTATGAAAATTAACTCAAAATTAATTACAAAAAAAAAAAAAAAAAAATTTAAATAATTTTATTTTTTTATCTCATTCATTCCATAAGAATGTAGAATACACATTTACAGACTTTTTTTTATATGGTCCATTTGCATGTTCTTGGTATCTGATTCTAGGGACATCTATGGATCTCAGGGAATGTATTCCCAGTGTCAGAAATACTGTGTCTGTTACTAGGCTTGAGTAAATTGTAATGAACCAAATGAGAATATCAATTACATTTTTTTTTATCTTTGACTGTGAATAACACCATGCTCAAATTGACCAGACCTGAAAAATCTAAGCAAATTAATATGATTAAACAGAAGGTTTTGTTGATAGAGTACTGAATTCTGCCATCCGGACACATGCTATTTGAAATATGGTTATAGAATATAGAATATCAGGCATAAAATGGTTATGCGATTAAAATGCGATTAATTAGATTAATTAATTACAAATCCTGTAATTAATTAGATTAATTTTTTTAATCGCCTGACAGCACTAGTTTAGATGTTATTCACCTGAATATAAGGAGTCTGTACCCCAACATTGATCTACTGAGAGCTTGGCTTGTCTACAATAATCCCAGTGTAATTACTGTGTCTGAGACATGGGTTGCATAGTGCAATCTCTGACAACGAGGTTGGACTTGACAACTATGTGATGTACAGAGCTGATTCTAGAGGTGGAGGAGTGGCTACATATGTCAAATCAAACCTGACATCTGAGCTTCTCAGGCCAAGGGTGAACCCTATAAACTTTGAGTGTCTTTTCATTAATATTTCTTTTCATGAAAATAAACAGTTTGATGCTGTTCAAAAATGGTTAGCTATTAACACATTTTTATTAAATAAGAAGTCCTATAGTATGTGGTTTGGCACTAGATCAAATTTGTTGCAAATATCAAATCAGTTGTCAATTAAGTTTTTAGATGATGCTCCTCTCGAGAATGTCAATGAATATAAGTACCTGGGTCTTTGGCTTGATTCTCAACTCACTTTCAAGTCACATATTGATGCTGTGATAAAGAAAACAAATTGTAGCCTGAGAATATTGTATCGTTCTAATAACTGTGTTTCTTTTCAAGTTAGGAAAATAATCATTACACAGCTGGTACTTCCAATAGTGGACTACGCAGACATAGTCTATCAGAACACCACACTAACAAACCTCTGTCCTTTAAATGTCACTTATAATAGTGTTTGCAGATTTATATTGAGGTGCTGTGGTATAATTTACCTGTGTTAAATTATATTGTTCTTAAATAAGCAGTGTTAACTTCCATTTTGAAACTCAAGATAAAGGTTTAAAGTAAATTCTCAGGTGACTGAGCCACAGGAAGCATATGGTTAATTTGGATACAGCTGAGATCACTAGACAAGCGGGTAGGAGATGACATAGTCTTGTGAATATAGTAGCCACTGTGTTGCCAACAGCTTCAAAGGAAACATACACAATTAAAATCATTGATCAGATTAGAATGTGAAGATTCAGGGCCTCCTGGGAGACAGAATGATTTGGCCTCAGGAAGTGTTAAAGTCCAAGTCACATGGTTAGGTGGCCACACAGCTGTTTAAACACAGAGGTGAGAAGCTAGAGTTCATCTGACATGTCAAAGTGTAAATAGCATGTAAGGTGATTAAGGTAAGGTTTTAAGAAGTCAAATCATATGAAATGCCATATATATATATATATATATATATATATATATATATATATATATATATATATATATATATATATATATATATATATTGAACTGGTAAATAACTAGTGAATGTGAGCTTTGTGATTTATTCTGGGACGAAACTGTTAATGTTTTATATTGAAATGTGTTCTTGAAAGAGGAAGCTGGAAAATCATATATTGTTGTGAAGGGCCAGATTAAACCGAATATATATATTTATTTATATATATATATTTAATTGTATTTGTATATTCTCTAATATTCCCTGATATCCCTTGTATATTCCTTGTACAATATGCATTGAATATCCATTCTAGCCTACTGAACATCCCATAATAGTCTCCATTCTACTATTGGTCGAGACCTTGGTGCCAGGCTGCCATACCCCCCAGACCCAGTTCAAACGTACCGCTCAACATGTACGAACAAGTCCTAGTTCCGCGTAGGAATCTGGCTACCGCACCACTAACGGTACTATTTGTTCATAGTGCGTATATATACTGCGCTACTAAAGTAGGACTTCCTTTTCAGTCCAGTTTCTTACCCTCCAATAGAGTCACAGACGTAAAGCCTCCCCGCGACGCCACGTGTGGGAGTAAGGCCAAGTTCGGCCTACCATCGGTATTGAGACATTGTGTATATTAATATTTGAATAGTCATATTTGGCACTATATCGTCGAGTTGGACGTAGTCTATTAAGCTAATAATAGTCTGTTAATATATAGTGCTTCGTGCGGTGAGAATACTACCGTAGTCAGTACCCCATCGTTTCGGGCAGAGAACTGGCTGCTTATCCAGGATGGTCGACCCCATGTGAGACTGCATCCGAGGAGCCCCAGAGCCGACGAGCGAGTGGACCTGTATACCGGATTATTCTACCGACGACAGCCCGCCTTCCCAGGCACGGATTATGCTTTGTGTACAGTGATTATTCCATGGATAAAGACCCCCGACACTGCCGTGTGTTGGAACCCCCCCCCCTGGAGAGGACGCAAGGTGAGGAGACACTCTGCAAGACGAGGTCGCTTCACGTCTCTCCCCCGTGGACCGGAGAGAGCCGGCTCACAGAGAGTCCACCTGCTTTCATCTGTGGTCCAAGGATCGCTGGCGCACCGAGCTGCACAACTGTGGGTTCACCCAGGATACCCTTGGCCGGACGAGGCAGCCAGACTCTACCCCCCCCCCCCCTCCTACTCCTGTTGTCTTACAAGCGACCGGATTACCCCCCTTAGTGTATCCAGTCTTATAATCATTAAAGTATCATTGCTGTTATTCCTTAACTATTCCAGGTCGTATATTTACCGCCTGCGCCACCAGAGATTGGACATTCTCTATTGATATACCGACGAATACTCTTTGCCATAAAAGTGCATACTATTTCAATTCATAAATGTAATTAAGTGATTAAGTGCTTGCTCTACACACCATTGCTGTGTAGGAATAAATACATACTTCGACTTCGTACATTTGTGTTGGATCCGTTTCATCTACGTGAGAGTTTATCATAATATATTTATGCCGAGTACTGGGTGGCCGAATATAAAGTACAAAGGTAGTGGTAGTAAGTATCATATCTAGTAATACAGTCAGGGAATTGTACCCCTCAGTTACAATTGGTCCTTCGAGCCGGATGGTAATTAGTGTAATATTAATATAGTGTTATTAATATTGAAATGGCCTATGATGAACACTCCACAAAACGATCCTCCTAACCAACGCCCGCAGCGCGAACGACGGCTCCCTCAGTACTTAGAGGCTTACGCTGTCAGTCAACAACCTAGTCTTCTACTAACAGTAAACGCGGTAAAACTAGAAAGTAAAAGTATGTCTAACCCCAACGCCCAGACTACCCCGACCATAGAGGCCCCTACGGGTTCTAATGTAACTGACCAAGTTCACGGTGGGGACCAGTAAGAACCAGACATGACTTCACACCCCGCCAGTACTGAAGAAGTAGTCCCCGATGAGTCCCGGGAGGAATACAACGCTACCGAGAGAGAACTCGGCACGGAAGAAGACGGGGAGAGCACCGTGGAGATAGAGCTCCAAGGCTCCGCAAGGAGTACCCCGAGGGAAGGCTCCCCTATACAACCGCCTTCTCCCAGCGAGGCAGAGAGGACCCTACAGCAGGCCTTCCTCATCAGCCTGAACGCCTCTGCTGAACGCGACCGACTGCAGATCCAGCAGCGGAGCGAAGAAGAGCATATACGTCTAGAAATAAGACGCATTCAGATGGAAGAGAATGTGGCCCGAGACCGAGCAGACAGCCAGCGAGCAGCTGCTGGTGCTCTACGGGACGCAGAGCGCGACAGACAGCAAGCGCAACTAATAGAACAGCTGATCAGACGGACAACACCCTCTCCCTCCGCCAGAGGCTCCAGGAACTCGTCTAGACACACCTCCAGGGCGGCATCCCCTAGCCGAGTAAACAACCCTGAACTTGACCAACAGACGAGGTCTATACCCCCCACAGACCACCTCCCCCCACCGGTCCAAGCGAGACCTAGCAACCGGGAAGGAGCAGCATATCCTGTGGAGAGGCTAAATCAGAGACTACAAGCACTGGATGACCTAACTGAAGACGAAGAGGAAGAGGAGGAGAACCACGCCCGACGACAGCACAGTACTCTACCGGACCAGGAGGTCCGGTACAGCCCAGGCTATACTCCCGCGGAGCTGCGCTACAGACCCCCGACTCTATACACGGGTGAGCACGACGCACGACCCGCACCGAGGAACAGCACCTGGACAAGCGGGCCATGGTACACTGCCAGTACCAGCCCATACCAAGGAGCGGGAGGAGACTCGCCTAGGAGGCCTCTCCCCCAACGCTCGCCGATGTATCCACAGTCAGCGTCATACATTGGCACGCCTATGGTACCCGACTTCACCCAAGAGAACCGGGCCCAGTATACAGAACTCCGCATGTGTCTGGAGACCATGTTGGTGGATGTATTGGATGAACGCCATAAATACGCCATCCTACTGAAGCACTTAAAGGTACCCCGCGCACATAATATAGCGCTCGCCTACGCGACTTCCACCACCCCATACACAGCAGCGCTGGTAGCATTGGACCAGAGGTATGGGCGCATATGGGATTACGTGATCCAGGAGATCCGACACATCGACCGCTTACCCCCAGCAATAGACAATCGAGCACTGGACGACCTGTCCATCAGAGTGCAGTCCCTGGTAGGGATGTTGGGAGCGCAGAGAGAGAAGGGGAGGCATGAACTTTACGCCAACTCAAATGTGGAAAGGATCTTGGAGAAGCTGCCGCCCGCTCGACAGGAGCGTTTTAGGCGGCAGAGAGACCACCGAGACCCGAATGGCCCCGAACCGAACCTCCTCGATCTAGCAGACTTCCTGGCGAGAGAAGTCAGCAGCCTACGGCTAGATACATTCGGACGGAGCACCCCTGGCTCCAGAGAAGGAACCAGACGACTAAATGATGGAAGAAGATCGGTGACTGTGATGCACCAATCGGAGTCAGTACCGAGCAGCAGGAGCCACAGTACCCCCTCCAGAACGGAGAAGTGGAAGATAGTGTGCCCCTACTGTGAGAAAGAACACTGGCTAGCGCAATGTGACTCCTTCCCCAAGCTGAACGCGGAGGAAGCAAGTCAATGGATAAAGTCCAACAAGCGCTGTTTTCGCTGTGCGCGCTCACACATGGCAGCCGAATGCCGCTTAAAGAAAAGGTGGAGCCCATCTGGACATACTTCACGACAGTAACAGATGGCGCCCTTCACCCGCACCATCCAGCAGCAAAGCGAGCGTCATGTACATCGATCCCGCCAGCAGCAGTGGAGCCCGAGTACTCCTAAAAGTAGTGCGTGTGACACTAAGCTACCAGAATAAAGTCCTGGACACTTACGCCGTCCTCGATGACGGGTCAGAGAAGACCCTTCTGCTCGCCTCCGCTGCGGCCCAGCTAGGGCTGCGGGGAAGCGAAACCCAAATGACAATTCGGACAATAAGACGAGATTTGAAGACGATAAAGGGCGAGAATGTCTCATTCTCTATCGCAGCAAGCGGCCAGCCTGAGCGACGGTACCAGATTACAGACGCTTTCACCAGCCAAGAAATAGGACTGTCGCGGTACACATACCCCGTCGCCAAGCTGATGGAGAAATATGCACATCTGCGCAAGTTACCGATCCCGCTCATAGACAATGCTATGCCGACCCTGTTGATAGGCTCCGACCATGCAGACCTCATTGTCCCGATAGACCGGGTTCATACCGGACCCCGAGGCTGTCCTGCAGCAGTCGAGACCCGTTTGGGATGGACTCTCCAAGGCCCGCTCGCCAAATCTCTCAACCGAAGTACAGCCACTAGATGTCTCCACTCCCGAGTCACAGAGGGAGAAACCGCACTCCTGCAACACGTAGAGCGGTTATGGACCTTGGAACAAATGCCCTTTAAGAACGGAAAGAAAGACATTCGCTCTAAAGATGACATTTACGCCATTCACCTCCTCGAGACAGGGACCAAGAGAGTCCCGGTCAACGGCGTGTTGAGATACGCCACGCCACTCCTGCGGCGAGAAGGAATGCCTACTTTCCACGCCAAGACAGACGCCACAGAACGGTACCTGCTGAACACGGAGCGGCGCTTAGCCAAGAACCCCGCCCAAGAGAGTGTATACCGCGCTGAGATTGAGAAGCTCATCACAGCGGGACACGTCACAAAGATGGACATTAAAGAGGCTGACCAGACCACTGAATCGTGGTACGTGCCTCACCACAAGGTCCATCACAACGGTAAAGACCGCATAGTATTTAACTGCAGCTACCAGATCGGATCCCAAAATCTGAATAAAGAGTTACTGCCCGGTCCCACACTCGGCCCCTCCCTACTCGGCGTTCTACTCCGCTTCCGCCAGGAAAAGGTGGCCATCAGTGGGGACATTAAAGGAATGTTCCTGCAGGTGAGATTAGTAGAGGAGGACAAGCCCCTGTTACGGTTCCTATGGAGAGAGAAGCCAGGAGATGAGCACCCAGCCATCTACCAATGGGAAGTCCTCCCCTTCGGAACGACGTGCAGCCCCTGCTGTGCTACATTTGCACTACAGAAACATGTAGCAGAGGACCCAGCAGCGGACGAAGAGGTCCGACACAGCGTAAAGAACAGCTTCTACGTAGACAACTGTCTACAAAGCCTTTCAACCCAGGAAGAAGCCGAGGCTCTCCTGATTAAACTCCGCGCCTCATTGATCAAAGGCGGCTTTGATCTCAGGCAGTGGGCCAGCAGCGATCCGCAAGTACTGCGCAGCCTCTCCTCCGAGGACAAGGCAGCCAGCAGCGAGACCTGGATGGCTACAATCCCGGGAGAAGCCCAGGAGATGACCCTGGGATTGGTGTGGCGATTCAAAACAGATTCGCTTCACTACAGACACAAGCCCCTGACTACGGAGCAGGGAAGGCCGGCGGCGGCGCCGACCACCAGACGGAGTGTGTACACAACACTCGCCCGACAATATGACCCGCTAGGATGTATTCTACCGTACACCACCAGGGCAAAAATGATTGTACGAGCATTGTGGGACAAGGACCAGGGCTGGGACGACCCCATTCCCGCACACCTTGCATCCACCTGGAGAGAGTGGGAGATGGAGCTCCACTCACTCCCAGGCGTTAATATGCGCCGAAGCTACTTCCCACCCACGGTGAGGCCAGAGACATGTAAAATGGACTTACACGTCTTCAGTGACGCCTCAGAGGTCGCATACGGATCAGTAGCCTACTTGCGCCCGCTCGAGAATAGCCCCACGCAAGCAACAATCTATCCCACGCCTAGAGCTCTGCGCAGCCCTAGCCGGAGCGCACCTAGCCACGCTCATCCAACGTGAGCTCACCATACCGGTGTCTAGAACAATCCTGTGGTCAGATTCCACGACAGTACTCGCCTGGATCAAATCGGACTCATGCAAGTACAAAGTCTTCGTGGGAGTCAGAGTCACCGAGATTCAAGACTTAACCGAAGAGTTAACCGGAGAAACAGAGTGGCGCTACGTTGATACAAAACAGAACCCAGCTGACGTCATCACCCGGGGAATGCCCCTAGATGACCTCACCCGTCGCAATGTCTACAGTGACGGCCCAGCATTCCTAAAGCTCCCGGAAGGAGAGTGGCCCACGCCTATCCCGAGGGAAGCCAGTCAGGAGGAGGCTGAGAATAAGAAGCCTGTGTTCTGTGGATTGAGCACTGTTATCTCCGCAGACCCCAACATAGATGATTGCACTACCATAGAGAGTGCACAACAAAGGACATTCCTGCGGCACCACCCGGAGTGTAAGTCCCCCGCTGAAATGTCAGCAGCTAACTACGAGGAAGCAGAATTGCTTCTACTGCAGCGAGCCCAGAGAGACTCGTTCCCCGATGAATTGGCCTGTCTACAGGGAGGAAAGCCCGTCCCATCCGACAGCAGATTAATTCATCTGGCCCCCGAGAGCGACGCTCATACCCTCATCAGAGTGGGTGGTCGCCTACGCAGAACCCCCAATCTACCGGATGACATTAAATACCCGATCGTATTGGACAGCCGACACAAGGTCACAGAGCTGATTATAAAGAAATACGATGAGGATGTACATCACGCAGGAGCAGAAAGAGTCTTCGCGGAAATCAGACGTCGTTACTGGATCCTACAAGGAAGAGAGGCGGTACGACGCTTCCAGCGAACATGTCTAGACTGCCGCAAGTGGCGCGCGCAGCCCAGCATACCAAGGATGGCTGACCTTCCTCCATGTCGCCTCCGAATCGGTGACAAGCCATTCCACTCAACGGGTATGGACTGCTTTGGCCCGCTGCACATAAAGAAAGGAAGAGGAACCGAGAAGCGGTGGGGTATTGTATTCAAATGCATGACCACCAGAGCGATACACATCGAGCTTCTCCCGACCATGAGCACAGACTCATTCCTTATGGCCTTCCGTAGATTCACATCACAGAAAGGAAGACCGTCTACACTATTGTCCGATCATGGGACAAACTTCAAAGGCGGCGAAAGAGAGCTGAGAGAGAGCTTCCAAGCTATGGGCCCAGAACTTAAGACCCACCTCGCTCCAGCACAGATTGACTTCCAATTCAACCCCCCAAACGCACCCCACTTCGGTGGTACTTGGGAACGGGAAGTGCGTTCCATAAAGACAGCCCTGTACGCAGTACTTGGGGCCCAGACTGTGGTGGAAGAAGTCCTAATGACAGTCCTCACGGAGATTGAGGGAGTATTGAACTCTAAGCCCCTCGGCTACGTCTCCAGCGATGTGGCGGATATCGACCCAGTTACCCCCAACACACTCCTGATGGGGCGGCTAGATCCCGCGTTACCCCAGACAATGTACCGGCCTGAAGAAGCGAACGGCCGACGAATGTGGAGGTACAGCCAAGTATTAGCCGACAAGTTTTGGAGCAGTTTCCTACTGCACTACCTACCGTCTCTACAGACCCGCCAGAAGTGGGTAAAGGAGAGAGACAATTTGACAGAAGGAACAGTCGTCATGATTATTGATCAATCACTGCCCAGAGCTATGTGGCCGGCCGGCCGCGTAAGCAAAGTGATCACCGGTGCCGACGGCAAGGTCCGAGCAGCTGAAGTGCTTGTCCAGGGTCGCACTTACACCCGTCCCGTGGCGAGGCTCATAGAACTGCCCCGACTCCCAGACACAATCGATGATGACCATGACCCTATAACCCTATGACTTTGTGAAGTTGACTGACCCCTACAGCAAACCCTTATGTGTAAATAGGCAACGCGATTAATCTGTCTCTGCTTAACTGATTAGGTCTGGGACCAATCAGGGGGTGGCTGTTGTGAAGGGCCAGATTAAACCGAATATATATATTTATTTATATATATATTTAATTGTATTTGTATATTCTCTAATATTCCCTGATATCCCTTGTATATTCCTTGTACAATATGCATTGAATATCCATTCTAGCCTACTGAACATCCCATAATAGTCTCCATTCTACTATTGGTCGAGACCTTGGTGCCAGGCTGCCATACCCCCCAGACCCAGTTCAAACGTACCGCTCAACATGTACGAACAAGTCCTAGTTCCGCGTAGGAATCTGGCTACCGCACCACTAACGGTACTATTTGTTCATAGTGCGTATATATACTGCGCTACTAAAGTAGGACTTCCTTTTCAGTCCAGTTTCTTACCCTCCAATAGAGTCACAGACGTAAAGCCTCCCCGCGACGCCACGTGTGGGAGTAAGGCCAAGTTCGGCCTACCATCGGTATTGAGACATCGTGTATATTAATATTTGAATAGTCATATTTGGCACTATATCGTCGAGTTGGACGTAGTCTATTAAGCTAATAATAGTCTGTTAATATATAGTGCTTCGTGCGGTGAGAATACTACCGTAGTCAGTACCCCATCGTTTCGGGCAGAGAACTGGCTGCTTATCCAGGATGGTCGACCCCATGTGAGACTGCATCCGAGGAGCCCCAGAGCCGACGAGCGAGTGGACCTGTATACCGGATTATTCTACCGACGACAGCCCGCCTTCCCAGGCACGGATTATGCTTTGTGTACAGTGATTATTCCATGGATAAAGACCCCCGACACTGCCGTGTGTTGGAACCCCCCCCCCTGGAGAGGACGCAAGGTGAGGAGACGCTCTGCAAGACGAGGTCGCTTCACGTCTCTCCCCCGTGGACCGGAGAGAGCCGGCTCACAGAGAGTCCACCTGCTTTCATCTGTGGTCCAAGGATCGCTGGCGCACCGAGCTGCACAACTGTGGGTTCACCCAGGATACCCTTGGCCGGACGAGGCAGCCAGACTCTACCCCCCCCCCCCCCTCCTACTCCTGTTGTCTTACAAGCGACCGGATTACCCCCCTTAGTGTATCCAGTCTTATAATCATTAAAGTATCATTGCTGTTATTCCTTAACTATTCCAGGTCGTATATTTACCGCCTGCGCCACCAGAGATTGGACATTCTCTATTGATATACCGACGAATACTCTTTGCCATAAAAGTGCATACTATTTCAATTCATAAATGTAATTAAGTGATTAAGTGCTTGCTCTACACACCATTGCTGTGTAGGAATAAATACATACTTCGACTTCGTACATTTGTGTTGGATCCGTTTCATCTACGTGAGAGTGTTTATCATAATATATTTATGCCGAGTACTGGGTGGCCGAATATAAAGTACAAAGGTAGTGGTAGTAAGTATCATATCTAGTAATACAGTCAGGGAATTGTACCCCTCAGTTACAATATATTATGTGTATTAAATGTAATAGTTATAATGATTTAGCCCTAGAATGGTTTGGAAGCAAATACTAAGTTCAGTTGAGCAGTTAGGGAAGCCACGCCTACTTTTTCAGAGTCAAACAGACATGGTGATGGATTGGAGGAAAATCTGGTCTGATGTCACTAGCTGTGAGGTCATCACCCTAGCCTCTGGCCTGCTATAAATAGAGGGCCACTTAGACACTAGGGGTAGGGGAGAGTTGAACGAGATGATGATGATGAAAAAGAAGAAAAAGACGTCGGATGGACTGCCCCAATGATGAAGAATAAGCTATATCTACGTTGCCAAGGACGAGATACGTTCAGAGAACATTCTTGTTAAAGTAGTTTGGAGATCCAATGCAAACCTTGAGTTATTGTAACCATTCAGTGTTTTTGAGCAACAGCAAGAGTTTTTACAAAGCAGCCATCGTCTTGCTTCTGTTAATAAACTCCCACAAATCAGGAGCGCATGTCTGGACCTCCATTTCTACCATGAAGGGTACAGTTGGGTTGATACCAACGCAAGTACAGAGGACAGAGTATCAGAAACTCTGATACTACAAGTGGTGCGGTGGCGAGCTGAATGACCTGAACGCAACTTCCAACTACAACCTACACTACGAGGCTTGGGGTGAGTTACACAACACACCCTGGGAAAATGGTGCTGTGGGGGCTTAGTTGGCTGGCGCAGTCACAAAAGAGACCGGCGTTGCGTGTGTGGAATGGTAGCGTGATATAGCTTGTTCGGCCGTCTGAGGAAAATTTGCCGGGGCGGGAGACGGAGCTGTGATGTCAGAAATGGCTGTCTCTCGACTTGGCTCAGCTTTTCTCGAGACGTGGGGGTAATGTTTTTTCTTCAGTGAGGACCGGCAATTTGTAGGCTGACCTGGCCAAAATAGGGACAGAAAGGGACAGAATAGTGGCGTGACCGGTTACAGAATAGGGAGTCGATGTAGGACTGAAGGTGAGGGACAGATACGAATCGGGAAGCTAAATATATACCCTATTTAGTAGTCACGACAGCACAGTTGAGACGGGGAAGGAATAGCTTGGAAGATGGAGTAGGGGAGAGCAGCAATTTAGAGAGACGTGGGGCAGCATAAAGGTTGAACAAGGAATAGACGGAATAGATGTGGGTTTTTAGTGTGCTGTCGTGCCCTTTAGGAGGAGAACATTCGTAAAAGAGCCATAAAAGGTCGGCTGGTCCTTGCTTCTGAGGCTGGAAGGTGCCGCGAGAGAAAATAGATAGTATGGGATTTGACTGCGACCACGAGAGGATGGTAGTAAAAATTTGGAAGATCGTTTGACTCAATTTGATCTGCCTAGGAAAAGTGTACAGTTTCTGGGGAGGTCAGGGAACAATGATCTGCAGAGAAGTCGGCGCAAAGGCCTTGGTATGTTATAAATGTAGAAGCGTCTTGTAATTGTGAGCCATACGTAAGGCCGCAGTTTGTTAGTTCAATTTATGTAATGAAGCACTGAAACTTCAAGGAAAGTAGGTGGGCGGTTCTTTGAACCTAAATGGCTGACAGAAGGGATTATATTTGTATACAAAATACGCTTGTGTTATGGTACAGAGGCTAAATAGGAAGTACTTAAGGTCGTTGTTAAATACGTGTGTTTTAATAAACATTATGGCTGTAAGAGTAATGTTGGATTGTCGTGTCGTGTCGCTAAACTAAACAAAGAGGTTTGAAAATACGAGCATCTTGCGAGAGCGGCGGGGTTTGGCGTGTAATGCGATGAATATTATGTGTTTAAAATATGTTGCAACGGTCGGATTGTTGTTAAAAACGGAGGGATACTAGCTAAGTTGTTGGGGAGTTGGCGTGTATAAATTGATTGCTTTAAAAACGGAGAGAAATGTCGTAATTACGCTGTTTAAAACGGGGTGATGGGCGAAAATCTTCGGTTTTAGCTTAACGTGTGGGGTGAAGTTCAATTCACAAGCGGGTAAGGGGCCTACGTAATGTTTAAAGAACCAATCTAAGGTTGTGTGGAATTTACAAATATAGATGTGAAGAAAGATTTTGAAGAGATGTTTTAATTTTCTATTAAATTAGATAAGTTGCCGGTGAGTTAACGTTAGAGTGACGCGGCAAGGAAAGATTACGTATGTCCATTTCCGGTTTGCGCCATGAGCTCTGGGTATCGTAGTGTTAGTGTTTAACGTTATGCTGTGTTTATGTTTCAATATTGTGTGTTTGTAAATGTGAAGTGTGGGGGATGTTTGTTGTGTGCGTGTTTATACAGTGGGTCTGGAGTGTGATTTGTTTTATTGTATTGAACTTTGGATGCAAAAGCGGACACGTATGACTCCAGGTCAGAAGGTTGCGTGTTTAGATCACGTCACAGCGGGAGTGATTAGTGCTGTCCAGTTGTTCATAAAGTAGGGAATATATATCGCACCACAGTGTGCATGTTAGTCGAACGGTCAACACTCTCTCTCTCGCTCTATATAAAATTTTCTTTCTCACACATATGCTCTCTCAGGGTAATATTGTGTGGGGAATGTTGTGTAGTATGAAGTGTTGTTGTTTGTTTTTTGGGTTAACTTTGGTGTTGGGGTTGAGTGGGACTGTTGTCTCACTGGGTTATTGAGTTGATATTGATATTAATATATATGTGTGTGTGTTTAGAGTAGTCTGGGTACCATTATGGACGGACTGACCTGTTTAAGTGCTTAAGGAGGTTGGACGTTTGTGTGCATCTTGTAATTCCTTAGGAAGTAGGGCTGAAGTGGTTTCTTTCATGTTCTGACGAGGATGTGGGGGAAGTGTGCTTTAGGCTGGTAGTGATGGACCGTTGATTGTGTATCAAAGTGCTGTGGGAATTCAAGAGCGTGTGGTGTTCAGGTTCCATGGATTATGACGTGGGATGGCTAGATACTACATGAGAGCGGGGAATTTAGTGGTAATGAGGCCACTAAAATTTATTTTTTCTCCTCGTTGGATGTGTGGGGGATGTATGAGGAGTTGTGGGACGCCAGGCTACACTGGTGTCCGGGGTGTTTTGGAATAATTATGTATAATTGTAATAAGATGTTATGTGAAAGCAGAAACATTTAATATTAAATGTAAATTTTAATTGTGATATTTTAATTGTGATATTAATAAATAAGAGTAAATACATTTTTGTTTTCCCATAGTAGGATGGTGGACAGTAAGCAAACAAGAGGAAATGTTAGAAATGATAGGCCTCTGTGAAGCTAACTGTGAAGATTGTTTTCAAGGAGGAACCAGGAAATACCAGAGTGGGCTCATGGATTAAGGCAACATGCGAGAGGCCACGACAGTGATTGGAAATACAGAATTTTCTAGCTGGAAAGAACGGAAGAAAACAAAGCTAAGGCCTTTTGTTATGTTCAAATAAATTACAATCTCTCTGTATATTATTAAGAGTAAAAAGCCCAGCATTCTGAGGAAGTAGAACACTAGAACGGAATAAAGTGGGAAATGTACACTGAAATTAAGTGTATGTTTTCTTTTGTCTTGACAGGTTCTTGGTGAGGAGAGGGGAAATTCTGACGGCTCCGATACCAACCAGAACATAAAGGCTGTAGAAGCCTTAGGGTACCGTATAAATAAGAAGGTCATCAATTTCTGTCATTCAGTCAAATAAGAGTGTGGTTGAATTTAAACCAAGATAAACAAAAACAGAGGAACTTGCTTTAACAATGGTAATATTACATTTATGCAGAGATGAGAAGAATGTATAATGAAGTGCAAGTCAAAATTGAGAGGACTTTGTTAGCTGCCGCTGAGAGGTAGATAGTTTTGACAGTGGGCAAAGCGAAGAACAGTAGACAATTTGCTCATCTCATAGAACTAATAGAATATTGGAACAGAGGAATAAACATTGCCTAAAATTGTTTTAAGCCAGTACAAAGCATCAGGCGAGGGCTAGCAAGTGACCTCTGCAAATACTCATCAGACAGTGTTGCCTAGTGATTCTAACCTGATAGATTTGGACATGGCAGACTCCAATCGTGGGACAAACACGGTGGAGAGAATTGAAGTGACTACTTTGACTCCTACACAGGGGGTCAACGAGGAGGGGCAAACTGGA
This sequence comes from Notolepis coatsorum, assembly GCF_963971535.1. Classification (NCBI taxonomy): domain Eukaryota; kingdom Metazoa; phylum Chordata; class Actinopteri; order Aulopiformes; family Paralepididae; genus Notolepis; species Notolepis coatsorum. Next base: position 2,426,586 of record NC_140172.1, read on the forward strand.
ATAACTATCTCAGTCCAACAGGTGTCCGTCGAACAAGGGTCAACTGGACCGGTCCAAACTGGATTAACCGCTTCGGGTAACAACAAAATATCAAAGAGACAGAGAAGGGCGGCATTATTACAGCGGTTGGAATAAAACAACCCTGGCCTTATGGCTGGGACAGATACTGGACAGGAGCTGGAGGGACCAAGGGAGTGGCAGGTACAGCTACATATCCAGGCGTCCGAGCCCAGGAAAGTAGTGGAAAATGTACAGGCCATTGTACAGGAAATCCAGCCACAGGTAACCCAGCCACAGGTAACCCAATCACAGGGAACCCAGTCACAGGAAGGTATCTATGTACTGGCAACAGAGGAACCCAGGGGCCCGGGCCCAATGCACCAGCAAGACCAGAGAAGATCTGGTTGGGTGGCCCGGGGCCAAAATGGATATCGGAGAGAGGGACCTGGAGGATACCAACCACAGCAGGGTTCCTGGATACCTGTGTGCTGGGACTGCGGAGGAAGAGGACACATGTCACGACAGTGTCCACAGAACAACCCAGGAGTACAAGTCAAGTCAAAAGTTTTATTTGTCACGGCATACAAGTATACAATGAAATGCGGGTGGTCTTGCCCGCAACAATGTGCATAATACAATAGTAATAACATATAATAGAATCCAATAGAACGACATTGTGCAATAAAACAAGTAAACAGAGTAGGGCATATCGGTATAATGTACATAAGTTATTTACAGAGCATGGTAGGACATGCTAGGTCATGTGGTAGTGCAATACACTGTTAGCTACGGATGAGGCACTGGGTCTTTCTGTACATGCTATATTATACAGTCTCAAGTTATACTATACTATTCTTAAAGTGACCTTTCCTTAGTGGCCATAAGTGTGGGCGTGTGCAGCATGAGTGTGCTTTCTCATGTTAAAGTGGCTGCTAGTGTGTGAGCGTGTACAGTGTGTGTGTCGTGTGTGTGCTCATGTGTGCTTGTGTGTGGAGAGTTCAGTGTTCAAGGCTCTGATGGCCTGGGGGAAGAAGCTGAGCCGAAGTCTCTCTGTCCTAGTAGCTGGTGTTCGCAGGCGTCTGCCTGACCTCAGCAGCATGAACAGGCTGTTGTTGGGGTGGTGAGGGTCTTTCATTATTCTGCAGGCTCTGGATTTGCACCTCTTTTGTATAGAACCTGCAGGGTTGGTAGTGCAATACCTGTAGTACGCTCGGCTGAGCGCACCACTCTCTGTAGGGCCTTCTTGTCCTGTGCTGTGCTGTTTCCATACCAGGCAGTGATGTTTCCAGTCAAGATGCTCTCTACAGCTCCGGAGTAGAAGGACTGGAGTATCTTCCCAGATACTCTGAACTTCCTTAACTGTCTCAGGTGGTAGAGGCGCTGCTTCGCCTTTTTTACGACTGAGTCTATGTGTGTTGTCCATGTCAGATCCTCTGAGATGTGGACCCCCAGGTACTTAAAGCTGCTCACCCTGTCCACGGTAGCCCCGTTTATCCTCAGTGGTGTGTGTGTCTCCTGCTGTCCTCTCCTATAATCCATGATCAGCTCCTTGGTTTTACCAATGTTCAGGAGCAGGCTGTTGTCCTGGCACCAGCGTTCCAGTACCTCAACCTCCTCCCGGTAGGTCTTCTCGTCGTTGTCCGAGATCAGCCCCACCACCACTGTGTCGTCCGCAAACTTCACTATGGAGTTGGAGCTGAACTTGGCCACACAGTCATGTGTGTATAGTGAGTACAGCAGGGGGCTCAGAACACAGCCCTGGGGGGACCCGATGCTCAGGGTGATGGTGTTGGAGGTCTGACCCCCCACCCTGACCGCCTGGGGCCTTTCGCTCAGAAAGTCCAGTATCCAGGCGCTCAGAGCGGAGCTCAGACCCAGCTCGATCAGCTTGTCCACCAGTCTGGTGGGGACTATGGTGTTGAATGCTGAGCTGTAGTCAATGAACAACAGTCTCACATAGCCCCCCTTCTGGCGGTCAAGGTGAGAGAGGGTGCTGTGCAGTACTTGGGAGACCGCATCATCAGTGGACCTGTTTGGCCTGTGCAAATTGCATAGGGTCCATACCACTGGGGAGGGAGGCACAAATGTGATCCTTGACCAGCCTCTCAAAACATTTCATGGCCACAGAGGTGAGTACCACCGGTCTGTAGTCATTGAGACATGTTGGGGAGGTTTTCTTTGGTACAGGGATTGATGGTAGACATCTTGAAGCAGGCGGGGACCACTGACTCCGCCGGGGATCGACGGTGAACACAGGGGCTAGCTGGTTAGCACAGGACTTAAGTATGCGTCCTGTTATTCCGTCTGGGCCAGCAGCTTTTCTGGTGTTCACCTGCATAAATGCTCTTCTCACACTGTGTACCGACAATGAGAGAGCGTCCCCGCCCCCCCGCGGATGCCCCTCCACAACAGCTGACGCGCCAGTGACGTCACTAGCCGTTGAGCTAGCGGCGCCACTGTCTGCACCAAACCGAGCGTAGAAAGAGTTGAGTTTGTCCGCGAGAGAGGCGTCGTCGCTCCCCATTGAGGGGGCGCTGACTTTGTAGTCAGTTATCATCCTCAGTCCCCGCCATAAGCCTCTTGTGTCATTCTCTAAATCCTCAGCACATAAATTCCCACTGCCCAGGTCCCTCCCAGCAACAGAACCAAGTCGACGCGAGACGCCTAGTGACAAGGAGCCAGACGGCTAGCACCGGGGCGGAGAAATAGAGGCAATCATGTCTCTCCCGAGGTGAGGCAGTCCGCAGACTTGGTGGAAAGACAGTTGGCTGTATGACCAAGAAATGAGACATGCTCTGTTACTCAGACGAGGATCTGAGCAGCAATGGCACAGGGACATGCACGGCAGGGGGGTTGAGTTTCTGAGACCCCCTATGCAAGGAAGGAATGATTGGGGTGGACCACAGTCACGGCTAAGGGTTGTACCAGGGCCATTCAATTACAGGCAGGTATTAGATATTTCACAATAAGTGAGCCAAAGACTAATACATTTTTTTACGATTATTACATAAATGAGAGGAATATAGACATGCGAAGACTAACAATAGGAACAGGGAAAGTGAGAAACCGATGAAGTGGAAAATTGTGATTATATAGGAAATTGAATACTAACATTGATAAAATATGAAAATAATCTTTTGTTTATTATTTTTCTTTTCTTTTCTTAGATACCGGCAAGCTGGGAGAATTTTCCCGTCTGTCGGGCAGGTTGTATGAGTGGCACGTCGGGGTTAATAGGGGACCTGTAAAATTAACTGATAAGTGAAAAGTAGGCTAGGGCTGGCTCACTGCCTTCTCTGTTCATTGGACTCAGACTGTAGCACTCTGGGCGGATGTGTCACCTTTATGATGTGTGTGATTGGGGAAGCAAGACTATCTGTATTAAGTAAGCTCTGAAAAACGCTGTGAGGGGATAAAACCTAGGCCTACTATTAATTAAATTATTTGTCTACCTTTATGTGGTACAGTCTTATGCCAGAGCTATAGGCCTAATTAACCAATTAAAAAGGTAATTTGATTTGCATTGGCAGGGTTTGACCCTGTCTGGCACCCAACGGGGAAAATATTATAGGCACTATAAGTAGACACCGCTACATAAAACAAGCTGGTCTGCCTGAGTGACTGGTGGAAGAAGGAGAAATAGAGATTGGACTGATTGAGTCAAGCCATGTCACATAGATCAAGTTTGAAATGCTTCTTTCTGTTTTGCTCCTGAGAGTGTGCTAGATACTGTACTGTTCTGTACTGGTAATATTATTTATTTGTGTTAACTTCTGAATAAAACAACTTATTAAACACAAGTAGCCTACATCTTATTGAACATTATTTTGATATTTCATTACCAATTATCATAGCAAAACAGCTTTTTCAAACAGTCTGTAATGCATTTTGGAAACGGGAGATGGGCTCATGGTGTAATGGGCCACCTGGCCTGAGAAACGTAAGGAGGAAAGAAAAAGTAAGGACTTACTTCTGGTCATTATTTCGGTAGAACACACATATTTTGAATGCCTTCGGCAGACGTTTTTTTTTTTTTTTGCCATTTTAATCTAGATTAATCTAGATTAAATCCAGGATTGCAGATCGATTCATCTAGATTAAATTTTTTTATCTATGCCCACCTCTAATAATAACATACAGAAGCCAAAAATAATAATAATAGGTTTTATTTGTAAAGCGCTTTACAGTCGCGGGGCAAATCGTAAAGCGCTAACAAAAAGAATAACAGCCCATAAATAGTAATTTGGAAAATAAGTTGTCAACAAAAAATTTGTCTGAGGGAGAAAAGTTTGGAGTTTCAATCAATTGTTGTGATAAAGTAACCTGCGTTGTCCACCAAAGCAATATAATCCACTGCAGGACGCTGAGGGGAGATTAGTTGTCAGGATTCTTCAAAGAGTGGTGCGGGGGAAACCAAGGAGTCCATCGGTATGGACAATCCAAGGCACTGGTCAGTGTCTACCCAGAGCTTCCATTGGGTACCATAACACTGCGGGTACCAAGGGATCCGGGAGAAGCCTAGCTCTCGAGCATTGAGAGTTCCGGCAAACACAGTGACCAGGTTCTGAGGACTTGGAGGGGGAGCGAGAGAGACCCAAACGCCAGGCAATCTACGGGAGAGGACAGCCTTCTCATCTGACCTGCTCCGGCTGTCAGCAAGAGGGCTCCAAGGCCGTATCAACTGTCCAGATGTCATCAAACGAGGGGGTTGAGCCCTTATCAACTACCAGGCGGACATCGGAGAGAGGCAACACAACCTCTACCACCATTCCGGTGGTCAACGGGTGTCGGGCCAACAACTGCTGTAGGAGACAGCACACCCTTCTCAACATCCGTGGCATCGCCATAGTGGAGGTCTCATCACCCCCACCAAAGTCTATGCAACTGTCATCCGAGGGAAGACCTGGCTAAACTGACAGGCCATACAGCAGGGGTCACGCCCCTATTGAGTGACAGCACTCTCTCAGTACCCTCTCTAAATCTGCACCCTCCCTGAGAGAAGAGGTGGGGGTTGGCAGGTGACCAGTGACCCCCCTCTCCCTTTTAGAAGCCAGAATGTGGCTCCCCTACTAGAAGCCAGTGGGAAAATTATCCTGGTAAGCGATGTCTGATAAATATCAGAAGGGGGATAACAGGTGCCCAAGAGTGGGAAAGTGTAAAATGTACAAAATACATGAAGAAGTCTTTAAAAAAAATTCAAAATAAAAAAGATTATTTTTATTTTGATGAATATTAAAAGCGGGTTGAATGTTGTTTATATTATGTATGAATTGAGTTAAGTAACGCAGTAATTTATGTTATGAAGTACACGGAAGTACCCTATGAAATTTATTTTTTAAATTTTTTTAATTAATTAAAATGTTTATGAATATTTAATGGTTGGTTATGGTATGTACCGTATCAACGGTTGTACAGTGGTTTATGAACCACCGAAGAGTGGTTTGTGGTATAATTTACCTGTGTTAAATTATATTATTCTTAAATAAGCAGTGTTACCTTCCATTTTGGAACTCAAGATAAAGGTTTAAAGTAAATTCTCAGGTGACTGAGCCACAGGAAGCATATTATGGTTCATTTGGATACAGCTGAGATAACTAGACAAGAGGATAGGAGATGACATAGTCTTGTGAATATAGTAGCCACTGTGTTGCCAACATCTTCAAAGGAAACATACACAATTAAAATCATAGATCAGATTAGAATGTGAAGATTCAGGGCCTCCTGGGGGACAGAGAATGATTTGGCCTCAGGAAGTGTTAAAGTCCAAGTCACATGGTTAGGTGGCCACACAGCTGTTTAAACACAGAGGTGAGAAGCTAGAGTTCATCTGACATGTCAAAGTGTAAATAGCATGTAAGGTGATTATTTAGAAAAGTATGGTTTAAGACTTTACTGAATTTAGGTAAACCAGTGTCGTGTATTGTCAAAATAAAATATGTCTTCTCCCAAGGAAATGTGCAATCCTACACAGTGGCTCAGGAGGTAAAGTGGGTGTTGGTAGATTTGGCACAATGCCTAAAGATAGCAGTAACAGATAAAACAGGCCACTGTGGTAGAAATACCTTCCCCCGCCCAAGCACACATTCTAAAAGTAGAAGGATACCAAGTCTTTTATTATCTTTAGAACAGATGGGGTTTGTCAGATAAGGAAGTTAAAACCATAAAGACACTCAAAAGGAACTCAGTTGGGACGGAGGTCAGTAGATTATCTCAGAGGATACGGCCTTAGGTCAACGTAAGGGTCTGGCCTTGTGTTTATGGTATTAGAGAAGCTGAAACAATCATTAATCCTGAGAAAAGGGCCTGTGAGAAACAGATCTGGGTTCAGCAAGGACCAGAGAATAATAACTTAGAATGTACTAGAACAAGAAAACATATTGATCTATTAAGAGGTAAATTTGGCTACAACTGATATAATCACATTAGCAAATAAGTTAGAATGCCTGAGTAGGTGAAAAGGAGAAAACTAATTGCCTAAAAGATTAGAGAACAGTTAACCAGAGAATAATATATAAGCAATCTAAAGACTAATCAACTTGACATAAAACTAAATAAGATACTTAGAGTGTTCAACTAAGCTAAAAATACCACTTTAACTTATATAGAATAACTAAGTTTGAGCAGATCAATAAAACAAGGTTAAAGATTACTTTAGAGAATAGGAATACAACCAGTATGATTAACAAATAATAAAAGGTTTAAGTACAAAGTTACATGTGGACATAACTCAAGGAAAGACTGTTAGAAACTGTAGTCAAAATAAAGAATAAATCTCTTAATGATAAAGGATAAGAAAACCGGGACCAAGTACTTTTAATCTGTTAAATCAAGAAGCCACGTATGCTATTTCTGTTTAAGGACAGAGGGTCTCGAGAACTGTAAAACTTCCATATAAGGGAACGAAATACTTAAAATAGTCCTAGATGTAAATAGGATCTGTGCCTTTAAGGATACAAAATGGCCGATATCACGTTAAGCCAATAGAAAACAGTGACGCCCCTAGCTATCGTCACCAGGACGACACGGGAAAAAGGGGCAGAGAATTGTCTTTATCTACAGACGCTGGGAAGACGATGAGAGAGAGAAGACAAAACGAGCGCTCCCAGCTCTGAGATCACGGAAAACCAGGGTTGCCTTGCCAACCAGCAGCAAACAAAGGACGGGCCTCGTGTTGCCAAGACAACCAAACCGGAGAAGACGCTCTGAGCTCGGCACCAGCCGATCAGAGGACATGAACCGACAGCCAAACCGAAGACGATGATTTTAGATATAGAAAGTAAATCCAGTACTTTGATTCATTTAGTTTGTGTTTATTTGGAATGGAATAAACACAGCTGCTTTATTCAAAACATCTCGTCCGTGCTTCCTTCCTGCAACCGAACCCAAATTGAAATGACAACACAGAGAGACGGGGAATTCCACTATACGATCAGAGAGATGATAGATATTAATGAATGATTACTTCAAATGGCGCCGTGCCCCGTGCTGGATTCGAACGAAGCCGATTGAAGACGACGAAAGCTACTTCTCGAAGGACCGAGAGGTTCTCTCCCTGTCTTCGACGCCTCTACGACTGTTTTCTTCACCTCATCAGCCAAGGACAGCGGGTTTGTAGGTAAGTGAGGAAGATGGGGCGTCTATATTGGTGGAGGACGAGCAGTCTCCGAATGGGGGTTGCTATGAATAGTTACTGTGCTAGACCGGAAAAGTGTTTATGTCGGCAGACGCCAGAGACCAATATTCACAACCTTGGCTCTGGTCTCGACCGCGCGATCACTGTGGGGCACAGAGATAGATTAGGGAATTAAGGTGTGTTCGGTTAGGAAACCTAGGATTAGTACAATGGGTTGACGTGAATCTGCATTGCTAGTCGTTCTGCGTAGGAACAGGGCAGCTAGCATGTGGATAGGGAAAACCAATCAGGGATTGGTAACATGACTGATTAAAATGGTGTTGTTTAAGAGTGAGGGTGCTAGTATGACAACTCGGCCCACTCCACGGCAAACGTGCCCGCGCTCGGAGTTCGCCCCGTGGGGTGGGAAGAGGGTCATACAGTGTGATGAATTGCAAACCCTCTATTAAACAATAGGATGATAGTCGGTGAGGAAGGTAAAGCTAAGACTATTCTAGGTGGGATCGTGCGCCCGCAGGCCTAAGGTTACTCGTGCCAGTCCGTCAAAAAGAGACATAGCTTTAAGTCGATGTGCGTGACAATTGATTTTTGGGAGACGTCGCAATTAATTCAAAAATGTACAAAAGCATCGAAACAATTCGACCGTGATTTGCGAGTTATGATCAAATCACGGGAGGGAATATTCTTAGATGGGAGAATGATGTAAGACTATCGGGAGATTGAAGCCTCGCTGAGAGCACAGAGGGACTGCAAGCGCCGATTTGAGAGATCCTCTTGGGTCAAGTCTCTGTACGATTATTCTGCTGAATTGGAGCGAAATATCCGAAAGGGCGGGGCGATGTTTTCAAACGCCTGTTTAGTATAGGAATAATAAGGAGTACTTAATTAACTGATCAGCTATCTGCACTTATGGTTAGGACATAGAGAAGAGTTGTATGATACGGGCGATGTTTAGGTTAAGAAATGCAATAAACAAGCACTGAGGACGATTGTTGCCGGATGAATAGACTGTGTATAACCAGGACAATGTGTTTTGCTACATATATGATTGATGAATGTCTGCTAGAGGTTATGAGTGAGTGCCAATGTGTGTAAGTTATTTTTGTATCGTTATGAAATTCTAGTGACCAACAGCCGCGGAGAAACAATATAGGAGGGTCCGTTGTGAAGAATGTTAATTTTTTCGAGGGCCGTTGGAACGCAGCATGGTTAGCTGCTAAGTTAGCCGCGGGGGCGAGCAGGGTTAAAAGTGGACGTGGCGTCGTGATATCAAGTATATTGAATGAATCGGGAGTGTGATGGAGCCACGGGGATGTGTAGTGTACGTTGGAATTTTTGAATTCGGTGGTTTTAAGGTCGTTGTTTAATGTAATAGAAGTCAAATGGAGCGATGTTTTGGAAACTGATGTCGTCACTGGAAATGTCCGGCCGAGGGGACTTTGGGAGCGTTGGGTTTAATATACTGTATATTTCGGCCAGGCGGAGAAAACGGACGAGCGGGGTAATGTAAAGATGATTGTATATGATCTGTAAACTAGCGCTTAAATGAGATTAAAGTTCTGTTGCGGGGTAGAACTGTGTTGCGCTAACGTCGCGGTGTGTTGTGGCACTCGAAACAACGGGACAATAGGCCGTTTAGGGGACATTATTAAGGGTGGCGTGGTTGATGCTAAGCTAAGCTAACTAGCCGCGCTAGGCTAACGGGCAATGATATGGTTGATGCTAAGCTAAGCTAACTAGCCACGCTAGGCTAACGGGCAATGATATGGTTGGGCTAAGCTAATTGAGCTAGCAATGCTAAGCTAACGAACCTAATAAGCTAAGCTACCTGTGCTAACGATGTAGCATGGTGGAACTCTCGGTAAATCTCGCGATATGCTACTGAAGCAACTTCATTTGTAAACAGGAAGCGCCGTGGCGACCATTTTGGACAGGGCGCCGTGGCGACCATTTTGGACAGGGCGCCGTGGCGACCATTTTAAACAGGAAGCGCCGTGGCGACCATTTTGGACAGAGCGCCGTGGCGACCATTTTGGACAGGGCGCTGTGGCAACCATTTTTAACAGGAAGCGCCGTGGCGACAAGCCCTGTGGCGACCATTTTAAAATGTGTAGTTTTTATCGTTTTTTCCCGTTTTGTGTAGCGACCATTTTAAAATGTGTAGTTTTTATCGTTTTTTCCGTTTTGTGTAATGGCGGATGAAGAACGAATGTATATACATGTTTGGTTATCAATCTATATCTATTGTTAGCCCAGTATGATGGCAGTAGTGGGGAAAAACTGGACGGATGAGTGTGTGGTTGTTTGTGACTTTACTAAATGTTTTAAACCAATACTAAGCAGTGTATGAGGAGGCTGTTATGGTTAGAACGTGTAGATGGTATGTGTCGGTCTGCGCATGCACGCCACGGTGCCGTCAGTATAAGGGAGATGGATTATGGGAAATGTAGTTGAGTTTTTTGTTGGGGCAGGGACCAGTAAAGGGTGAACAGTGTTGATCAGGACGATTGGAGTGAACAGCGACGTTGGGTGTTGTGAAGCGGCTGCATGCCCCCCCCCCCCATTATCCTTCTCTCCTGCGTGTCTCCCTCTTCTCCCTCCCTCCATCCCTCCCTCCCCCATTATCCTTCTCTCCTGCGTCCCTCCCTTCCTCTCTCTCCCTCCCTCCATCCCTCCCTCCCTTCCTCTCCCTCCCTCCCTCCCTCCCTCCCTCCCTCCCTCCCTCCCTCCCTCCCTCCCTCCCTCCCTCCCTCCCTCCCTCCCTCCCTCCCTCCCTCCCTCCCTTCCTTCCCCTCCCTCCCTTCCCTCCCTCCCTCCCTCCCTCCCGCCCTCCCTCCCTCCCTCCCTCCCTCCCTCCCTCCCTCCCTCCCTCCCTCCCTCCCTCCCTCCCTCCCTCCCTCTCTCTCTCCCTCCCTCCCTCCCTCCATCCATCCCTCCCTCCATCCCCCATTCCCTTCCTCTCTCTCCCTCCCTCCCTTCCTCTCTCTCCCTCCCTTCCTCTCTCTCCCTCCCTCCCTCCCTCTCTCCCTCCCTCCCTCCCTCCCTCCCTCCATCCATCCCTCCCTCCCTCCCCCATTCCCTTCCTCTCTCTCCCTCCCTCCCTTCCTCTCTCTCCCTCCCTTCCTCTCTCTCCCTCCCTCCGTCCCTCCCTCGCTTCCTCTCTCTCCCTCCCTCCCTCCCTCCCTCCCTCCCTCCCTCCCTCCCTCCCTCCCTCCCTCCCTCCCTCCCTCCCTCCCTCCCTCCCTCCCTCCCTCCCTCCCTCCCTCCCTCCCTCCCTCCCTCTCTCCCTCTCTCCCTCCCTCCCTCCCTCTCTCCCTCCCTCCCTCCCTCCCTCCCCCCTCTCTCCCTCCATCCCTCCCTCCCCCATTCCCTTCCTCTCTCTCCCTCCCTCCCTTCCTCTCTCTCCCTCCCTCCGTCCCTCCCTCCCTTCCTCTCTCTCCCTCCCTCCCTTCCTCTCTCTCCCTCCCTCCCTCCCTGCCTCCCTCCCTCCCTCCCTCCCTGCGTGTCTCCCTCCTTTCCTGTTTACATCAAGACTTCCCTGTGGTATCTGACTCTGTTGAGCTCCCGGGTTCACAAAGGGGATTATTCAGGTTAGAGTGCCTCTACAGTAAGGCTTAAGGTATAGTGGTAGCTTTTAGGAACTCCATGCAGAAACCTTTAGTCTTATTAAAGTAGGGTTACATTTAAGTTAAAGTTATGCAGCAAATGCTGATAATAGTGTTTAATGCCCTGTTAGTAAACTGGACCAGGTGAGACGGTAAGGTCTGCTAGATAATTTTTTATTTTTGATAGTGTTATTATTCATTTGGGAGGCCCCGCCCCCCCCTCCTCCCTCTGTCTCTTCCCCCCCCCCCCTCCGTCCCTCCATCTCTCTCTCTCCCCTCCTTCCTTTGTCTCCCCCCCCCCCTCCGTCCCTCAATCTCGCCCCTCTCCCCCTCCCTCTGTCTCTCCCTGTGTCTCTCCCCCCCGCCTCCGTCTCCCCCCCCCCCTCTCCCCCTCCATCCCTCTCTCCCTCCCCCCTCTCCCCCTCCCTCTGTCTCTCCCTGTGTCTCTCCCTCCCTCCCCTCCTCCAATGCTTGCCTTTCGAGTGGTTGTGGGTACGCTGCTAACCATTTCCAGTTCAGGTGGTGGACTGCTAAGTTGGGTCTAGGATGTTTTTTTTCATTTAGAGGCCCCTCCATCTCCCTGACTGGCCCTGGGGGTAATGTTCAGCCTTGGGTGTGGGATGTATGTTTCGACTGGGTATATGAAGTCCAGAAGGGTTGGTTATGAAGGGGATGGTTTTACATTAGTTTGGGGTTTGTTTGAGATAGTTGAAGCGTGGGAATGGGGTATGTATTTTTTCATTTAGACAAGGTGTCAGTCCCCTAAATCCCCCCTCCTGTTAGGGTCCTTGGAAACAGGGTTGGCTTTACGTCAGGTTGTGTGTGGTATTAGTTGGATAGAAGTGTTATTATGTGTGTGAGTGTGGGTCAGTGTTTGTGATATTCCTTGAAATCGGGGCCTGGGGTGTTTTCGTTCGGGTTCGAAACTGAAGGGAAAATGCTTTGGGCTGAGTAATGGCAGGCCTTTGAGAAGTCAAGGGTCTGTGGGGGATATTGCTGTGGTATGGTGCGGACGTCTATGAGATTATGACGTGGACGACTGGGCTATATAACGGTCAAGGGTTTGGTGGTCTAAACCGCTAAACATTTATTTTTCCCTTGGTAGCAGTTGGAGGAAGAGGTCAACACCAAGATTTTTGGTGTTGTAGGGGGAAATGTGTTAATGAATAATGAAAATGATGCTGTATGAAGTATGTGATGAAATGTTAAGATTTAAATGTTGAAAGTAATGCAGGGAGAAGTAAAATTTTGATTTCCATAGTAGGGTTTGAGAAGCAAAACAGAGAAAGCAAGAAGGAGAGGTTAATATTACATTTACACATAGTCATTAAGATGATGTTGTCATTTAAAGTATATTATGAGATCAAAATGACAAATTCATCAAGGCAAAAAGAAATTTGAACAGATGAATGACCATATTTACCAGAATTGTTAGACATTGATAGGCTGTGTGGAACTAATTCTCATTGTCTAAAGGAGGGCCATCAACGTACCAACGGATGGGAGAGGTTGATGCAAATTTGTATTCACCAGAGAATCGTGTGAGAGGAACACACAAGTGATTGGAACATCCAGTTTTCCGATTGGACGAACGGACAAAAACAAAGCTAAGGCTGTGTCATTATGTTCAAATAAACCACACCAAATCTCTCTAAAAATATTAGTATAGAGACGCCCGACATTTCCAATACGTAAAAATATTGTTGGAATGAAAAGGGAAATGCCACTGATATTAAGTGTGTGTGTATTTTTTCTTTCTTTCTGCACAGGTGCTCGGCAGGACAGATGGGGCTCTGACGATTTCGATACCAACTGGGGAATAACGGCTATTGAAAGCCTTGGTATAAGTATGAATGATAAGAAATGTATCAATCCCTGTCTGCACCGGTAAAAATCTGAAAGTGTGAGTGATTTTATACTCAAGTTGGTAAAAATAGTTTGAGACACAGATAAACTTGTTTTTCCAAACGGTAATTACAGGAGTGTTTGAAAGTGGTGAGAATGTTGAATACACAGCAGGTTCACCTTGGTGAAACATTGATAGGAGCAACTAAAGGTTTAGATGCAATAACAATAGCAAAGGTGGACAATCTGTCTATTTCAATGACTGGAAATGTCACAATAAAAGTGAAAAAGCAATGGCCAAAGATATTCAGGCCTTTACAAAACCTTCAAGTCAAGTCAAGTCAAGAGTTTTAATTGTCACGGCATACAGGTATACAATGAAATGCGGCTGGTCTTGCCCGTGACGATGTGCAATACAGTGGTACAACATATAATAGAATCCAATAAAAATACAGTGGTACAACATATTAAAGAATCAAATAACAACAACAGTGCAATAAACAGGTACATGGTGTGCCATCTCGGTATCTGTACATAGTATTTACAGAGCATATATAGTATATAGTATAGTATAGTATAGTATATAGTATTTAAGTATAGAAAAGGAGGTCGTTATAGACTGCATAACCAAATAAAAAAACAGAGAAAGTAAGAACGAAGGGCAATGAAAAGAAATAATGACGGTAGTGGCAGCATGCTGACAATTTTTGCAGACACTCCTGATAAAAGATTGATACCTGAAATTAATCTGATTGATTTGGATGTGATGGAATTCCCTCAGGTGACCAGTATGACAGAGGGACTTGGAATAATGACTTTGATTCCAATACAGGAGGTCATTGAGGAGAGAGAACCAGAGACAACTGTTTTACTCCAACCAGAGCCGATCCCCGCTGGAGTGTCCATTGCAGGTGACTGCAATTTAACCAAGGGACAAAGAAAGCGACGGAGGAGAGCGGCATTGTCCCAGGAGGTCCACTCTGGCCTTACGGCTGGAACAGAGGCTGGACAGGGGTTGGGCACACCGATGGAGTGGCCAATGCGTGGGACCAACAGCAGGTATGGGAATATACACGAACAGTTTCCACAGCCCACAAGTTCCCCTTGTCCAGACGTCCCCCAACACCAGAGCCAGAATGAGAGGTGTGGCCCGGTGACGAGGAGCCAGCCAGCGAGGGCCAGGGTGGAGGAATAGAGGATGACGTGCCTCTCTCCAGAAAGACAGAGAGCATTCACGGAAGCGTCCGAAAGACATGAGACAGTCCGTAGAAAACTGGTGGAGAAGCAGCTGGCGGTTGACCAAGTCGCATACGAGAGGGAAATGCTGGAACGAGAACTGGCGGAACAGACTGAGATCATGAGTGATGTAATTTTAGAAGTTATGTTCCGTGCTGCAGAACTGGGACTCAGTGAACAAGAGATGTCACTTGCTTCGTTACCTGAACGGGGAGCTGAGCAGCGAGGGCATGGTGATGGAAACCGCAGAAGGGGTGAGTTTCCAGGCCCCTCCCAACAACAAGCCCGAGGGGCGGCGGCTGGAAAGAACAGGTATGTGCCTCTCTCCTCCATAAAGCAGGACCTGCCCGGAGAGGATCGGAGAGGTGGGAGCCTGTCGGGAACTGTGGGAGACCAGCCGAAAGACTGCTGGAGATGTGGTGAACTGGGACACAAGGCCAAATCATGTGGCAAAGGGTGGCGAGCTCAAAGAGAGTCCATCAGAGGACAGACATGCTGGACATGCGGGATGTTGGGGCATTTTCAAAGGGGGTGTGTAAAGAGGTTGTGTCTGCAAAGGCCACAGGCTGAATAGAACGAGGAGGAAATGCACAGGAGACGCGATAACGCTCAGGAAAAAATAAATAAATAAAATTAAAAAAAAATGCGACTGATTAGAATAAAAATAGAAAGGAAGATATATAGAGAAGTTAGATGGTTAGATTATGTGTGCAAGTTACTAAAACGGCTTGGAAGACTAACAACGGGTAAGTTGGAGCTGTAAGGGGATGAGGTAACTGGCAATTGCATGAGCTAATCGTATTAACAAAAACTGTGGTTTTAAACAGGAAAAAATGGAAAAAAAATTATATTAGACAGAGTAATAACAAAGGACTACTTCAGTAGTGATTAGTAGTGATTATACATACTTGATCCAAGGGTGGTCAAGGAGATATTGAAAAAAAAAAAAAAAAAAAACCATGAGAGAATGTATGGAGTATTTAATTTCTTTTTAATTTCTTTCTTAGTGTTTATGGGGGTATTTATGTCTCTAGATGGTAGTTTGATTCTGTTTGATGGGGGTGTTGCTATGACACTCACATTTTTCATTTGTTTTTTTGCGTTTTTCTTTGTTTTCGTTTCTTTTCTCTATTTCTTTTAGGAACTGACGGGCTGGGAGGGATCTCTCGCCGGTCAGGGGTAGCAGGTTGGTGGTGACAGCGGGACTGGTAGGAATGTCTAAAATGATGGGCTGGAAACATGAAGGGTGGACGAGAGCTGGTTCATGATTTTGTTTTCTGCTCATGGGGAGTCCAGATGTAGCATCTGGGAGGTTGTGTCACGGTTTTGGTGTAGGGTGTGTGTTGGGAAAACGTGGTTCTCTGTGCGTAGGTAAGCTCTGTAGGTTTTGGTCGCCATTGGCCAAATAGTTTTCATGTAGGGTGCGGACGTGGGTAATTGATAATTGGCTTATGGGGGACTCTGCACCGGCTTGTTGAAGGCTGGCGGAGTGTGTGGAAGATGTGTGTTTAAGGGGACTGTGGTTTGTTACCATGCATATAGGATCTCTTGGTGAAATGGGTCTCGTCAGAGCTGGCTGTCCGAACCGAGGAACTGTCTGGAAATAAGGTATGATTGTGTAATAATGGTTATTCCACTCTCAAGGGTGTAGTGTTGTGTTGAACTTGAGACATTTGATCTACTAATATAGTACAGCACAAAAATGAATGAGAGAAAGGTGATTTAATTGAAGAAATAATAACCTAAGAAGCTGGAATATATAGATAGCTGAATTGGGAAAAAATGTATTGTCAATGCAGAACAGTAGAAGAATGTATCTGAGCGAAAATGTGATCTTCCAATCAATTGTCTGTTTGTAATAACAAATCCAAAAAGCAAAAAGGACAGAGGGAAAATCATTTCCTTCTGTGGAGATCGGAGCAGTACCAAGGCTGCACACGACCAACGAGATAGCGATTAGCGCAAATACAACGAGGAGCAACGGTCAAAACAATTTAGCAGTAAAGACCTCAGGAGGTTTGAACAGGGATAACTGACAGGGCTGGAAGCTAAGGAAAATAGACCTCAGATGGTCCTTTCGAGGAGAATAATTGTATATGGTTTCTGGTTTAAGTCTCCCTTGGTTTTTTAGAGTGTTAGAGTGTTAATCTTTTCGGTGTGATGTATTAATCTTTTCTTGCAGAGTCAATTACACAAAATAGACACATTAAGCTAAGAAATCACATGGATAAAATAGTCTAAACAAAAAAGCTGATAAATTTGGAAGCAAATTCTTGTATGATTACCTTCCAATAGACATGGTGTCGTTAAACATAACTGATAAATGTGTGTGACTGGAGGAGTTTAACGAGGGTGGAGGGAAAGAGTGAATGATGATTTTGTAACTGTACAGACTGAAATGGGTTTTGTAGTTTGATTTGTGTTTTTTTTTAATTTTAAAGAAATGTTAGTAATATTATGGTATATATACGGTTAGAGACATGTTTGATTTAGAAAATACTGGTGCTATAATGTGGGTTGGAAACCCACAAGGGTGGAATGTCGTGTATTGTCAAAATAAAATATGTCTTTTCCCAAGGAAATGTGCAATCCTACAGGGGCGACAGTGGCTCAGGATGTAAAGTGGGTGTCGGTAGATTTGGCACAATGCCTAAAGATCGCAGTAACAGATAAAACAGGCCACTGTGGTAGAAATACCTTCCCCCGCCCAAGCACACATTCTAAAAGTAGAAGGATACCAAGTCTTTTATTATCTTTAGAACAGATGGGGTTTGTCAGATAAGGAAGTTAAAACCATAAAGACACTCAAAAGGAACTCAGTTTGGACGGAGGTCAGTAGATTATCTCAGAGGATACGGCCTTAGGTCAACGTAAGGGTCTGGCCTTGTGTTTATGGTATTAGAGCAGCTGAAACTGTTATGGTTTGACACCGACCCCAAACGCACGACACAAGAGAGTAGGAATTCAGAGTTGCCAAAAACAAGGGCTTGTTTATTGAGACTAAATAATGAGCACAGAATAGGCAAGTCAAACAAGACAGGTACACAAGCAAGGGGGAAAATGTTCTGCTGCTCTGCAGCTTCTCCCGTGGTGGTAGTAGGGGGTAGCAGATGCTGACGTCTGAGCCGCTCTGCAGACTTCTCTCGGCAGAATCTCCGAAGTGTTGCGGGACCGAGAGAGAGAGAGAGGGAGCGAGTCAACAAGGGTGCAGGTGGAACGAGCAGGAGAACAGGAGAGGTGACTTGTACCCAAATACAAAAGTTATCCAAGTGAACTAATCTTCGTGTAAATACACACAGTGAGCAAAGTTCCACAACACAATCCCAAGTGAATATCTTCGTGTAAATACACACAGTGAGCACTGTTCCAAAACACAATCCCAAGTGAATATCTTCGGTGCAAAAATAGACACTGAGAGTGAAGTCCAAAAAACAATCCAATGTGAATAATATCTTCGGTGTGAACAAACACACAGTGGGAGATGTAAAGTCCCAAAAATATTATCCCAGTGAGAACAACAAAAAGGCGATCGCTGGGTGAGTGACTGTCCGATAAAAAAGGTGGTAATCTTCAGTGTTATAGAAACACACGAAAACGGAATTTGATCAAGACAGTCAGTAAAAAACTCACCCAGACGTAGTGCGTAATGAGTGCTGGAACAGCAGCGGAGCGAGCGCGTCGCCACGGGGAAAAGGTGTCCAAGAGGAAAGCTTCTTGGAATATCCTGGAGGTAAAGCACAGAGAGCAAACAGCAGCAGCAGCAGGAACGGAGAATGCAAACAGAGAAATATCAAAACGATCCAACAACCTTGAGTGGGGAAACGGGGTATAAATAATAAGGGGATGCTTGATTGGCAAGCAGTGACAGCTGGGGGATGTGATTGAAAAGCGTGTGGACAGGAGAGAACCAATCAACGACGTCTCTGGGAAGAAGCGTGTGAATAGGGGAATGAAATGATTAACAGAAAAACTTAAAGGGACAGAGCGAGTGGGAGAGCAGCGGACCAATCATCACAGTACTTCAAGAAGCCTGTGGTGGGGAAAGAGCCAAACCTTACAGAAACAATCATTAATCCTGAGAAAAGGGCCTGTGAGAAACAGATCTGGGTTCAGCAAGGACCAGAGAATAATAACTTAGAATGTACTAGAACAAGAAAACATATTGATCTATTAAGAGGTAAATTTGGCTACAACTGATAGAATCACATTAGCAAATAAGTTAGAATGCCTGAGTAGGTGAAAAGGAGAAAACTAATTGCCTAAAAGATTAGAGAACAGTTAACCAGAGAATAATACATCTAAATCTAAAGACTAATCAACTTGACATAAAACTAAATAAGATACTTAGAGTGTTCAACTAAGCTAAAAATACCACTTTAACTTATATAGAATAACTAAGTTTGAGCAGATCAATAAAACAAGGTTAAAGATTACTTTAGAGAATAGGAATACAACCAGTATGATTAACAAATAATAAAAGGTTTAAGTACAAAGTTACATGTGGACATAACTCAAGGAAAGACTGTTAGAAACTGTAGTCAAAATAAAGAATAAATCTCTTAATGATAAAGGATAAGAAAACCAGGACCAAGTACTTTTAATCTGTTAAAACAAGAAGCCACGTATGCTATGTCTGTTTAAGGACAGAGGGTCTCGAGAACTGTAAAACTTCCATATAAGGGAACGAAATACTTAAAATAGTCCTAGATGTAAATAGGATCTGTGCCTTTAAGGATACAAAATGGCCGATATCACGTTAAGCCAATAGAAAACAGTGACGCCCCTAGCTATCGTCACCAGGACGACGCGGGAAAAACGAGCGCTCCCAGCTCTGAGATCACGGAAAACCAGGGTTGCCTTGCCAACCAGCAGCAAACAAAGGACGGGCCTCGTGTTGCCGAGACAACCAAACTGGAGAAGACGCTCTGAGCTCGGCACCAGCTGATCAGAGGACATGAACTGACAGCCAAACCGAAGACGATGATTTTAGATATAGAAAGTAAATCCAGTACTTGTTTGATTAATTTAGTTTGTGTTTATTTGGAATGGAATAAACACAGCTGCTTTATTCAAAACATCTCGTCCGTGCTTTGTTCCTGCAACCGAACCCAAATTGAAATGACAACACAGAGAGACGGGGAATTCCACTATACGATCAGAGAGATGATAGATATTAATGAATGATTACTTCACCAGTTTTAAGAAGTCAAATAATATGAAATGCCATATATATATATATATATATATATATATATATATATATATATATATATATATATATATATATATAGAACTGGTAAATAACTCTAGTGAATGTGAGTTTTGTGATTTATTCTGGGACGAAACTGTTAATGTTTTATATTGAAATGTGTGTTCTTGAAAGAGGAAGCTGGAAAATCATATATCATGTGTATTAAATGTAATAGTTATAATGATTTAGCCCTAGAATGGTTTGGAAGCAAATACTAAGTTCAGTTGAGCAGTTATGGAAGCCACGCCTACTTTTTCAAAGTCAAACAGACATGGTGATGGATTTGAGGAAAATCTGGTCTGATGTCACTAGCTGTGAGGTCATCACCCTAGCCTCTGGCCTGCTATAAATAGAGGGCCACGTAGACACTAGGGGAGAGTTGAATGAGATGATGATGATGAAAAAGAAGAAAAAGACGTCGGATGGACTGCCCCAATGATGAAGAATAAGCTATATCTACGTTGCCAAGGACGAGATACGATCAGAGAACATTCTTGTTAAAGTAGTTTGGAGATCCAATGCAAACCTTGAGTTATTGTAACCATTCAGTGTTTTTGAGCAACAGCAGGAGTTTTTACAAAGCAGCCATCGTCTTGCTTCTGTTAATAAACTGCCACAAATCAGGAGCGCATGTCTGGACCTCCATTTCTACCAAGAAGGGTACAGTTGGGTGGATACCAACGCAAGTACAGAGGACAGAGTATCAGAATCTCTGATACTACAGTGCCCTTATAGAACCCATCACTGTCTTATTATGTTTGAGTCGTTAAACTGGCTGTCTCCCCAATTCAGAAGACATTTTCATTGGTTGCTTTTTGTTTACAAATGTATTTACTTTAATTATCCCCCCTATCTAAAGCAGTTCGTAACACCATATAGTTCAACTTATAATTTAAGACACATGGATCATCCTTTCTTTACTATACCTCGAACCACCAAAGCTATTGGTCGACTTGCTTTTAAATATAAAGCACCAGCTGATTGGAACAAACTGCCTAGTTCACTCAGATCTCTCACCTCTTACCGGTTATTTAAGATATATTTGTTCACTCATCTACAGACTACTTGCACTTGTTATTGATTTACTGTGTTAGGGTGTAGCCGGTGTGATCTTGTCTGCGTTGTGTTTTAGTCGATTCGACCCCTGTTAAGGGATCGCCCTGAGTGGGAGTTGAACCCCGGACGCCCGCGTCACGGGCGGCATCACAGACCACTAAGCAAGAAGTGAATTCACTTCTTGCTTCCGGGTCTGGATGCCTCTGGGGAGTGAGTTTACTTGCAGTACCGCTTAACGTCCACAGCCACTTCACGACTTGTACCTCGTGACTGTGGATATACTGCGGTACCTCCGTTACAAGGGCTTATATGTTTTTTACAGATCAAACTATAATTTTGTATGTGTCAACATGCAAAAAACAGATTATTTTTTCATACATACGTTCTGAAAAAAACGCTAGATTATCGGTATTACATTTCATCATACACGCACGGAAGCGGGGGAGGAAAAGTCGCCCCTCCATGCTTTGGTCGCAGCCAACGGCAGGCACACACACACACGTTGTCTCATCGGGAGACGCGACTAATCCCGATGAAAAGCGCGCTCTCATGGTCTCTCCAAGTGCCTGGCCGTTTTGACCCCTTGCTTTGGAATTACCTGGGGTCTAGGAGTGGGGACCGTGATCGCGCCAGAAAATCTCAGAATCCATATCGCCTTTGCATTCTTCAATTCACTACAGGTAATACTGTGCTTGGTGTGTTGTATGATTTGGTGTTTCAAAAAGATTTCAAAAGGAATAAAAATCACTCAGAAAACTAGGATCAATTATAACCCGCTGGATTCTCATAGATGCAGACGAGTGCAAAAACCACAGAATCCAGAAATCATTCTCTCTGATAATTCTGTTTGTCCTTTTATACAGAATATGTTACGTCATTCTCCTCATCGAGTCCAGGGCCCTCATTTATCAATAATGCATAGAAAGTGTTCTATTTTTGTTCCTACGCAAGGAATTTTGAATGTCTCTACGCACAGAAAATCGGGATTTATCAACCGTGCGTGCACAGGTCGTACGCACACTCCGTGTTGATAAATACCATTGTTCTTACCGTCTATGCTCGTGCATGATAATTGTCGTAGGAAATATTATCATGTCATTATAGATCTGTGTTGAGATATCATTTTATCTTTGTACAGCTTGACTGGTTCAATATGACCAGCTAGTATAATGTGTGTGTGTCTTTTTAAGAGACTCCAAAGTACCAAGGTTATCTTCCCAGCCAGCCAAAGCAAGGTTGTGTTATTACTTCCCGTAACTGGGAACCATTTTTATTTACTATTCATCATCATATCTGATTTATTGCAAGTGTGTATAATGTACGTTCTGACCAGACCTCTTTGTCACTTTGCTGGTCAGACTCTTGTGTGTGAACATGAAGTCTCTGATTGTAAACTGAACTTTCTACTGTGGCCACAGAGAAATAATTAAAGTATGCTTTCTATTTTTTAATAACTCGACTCAGAATGATTTATACAACGGCTCATCTTTTGTCCTTTAATATTTTCCATAACATTATCCATATGTGACCCAGTCTGGCGAAAATGCCTACAAGTCGCGGAGGTGAGATGACAGGAGACACAATAAAAGGATTTTTTTTGTGTGTGTGTTTTTTTTTAATATATAATTACAGTTTGAGTGTTGAAGAACACATTTACTATACATTTACAGAACACTCAGGGAACGTTATGGAACGTTATGCTAGTTGAGTTTACAGAACACTTATGGAACGTTATGGAACGTTATGCTAGTTGAGTTTACAGAACACTTATGGAACGTTATGCTAGTTGAGTTTACAGAACACTTAGGGAACGTTATGCTAGTTGAGTTTACAGAACACTTATGGAACGTTATGCTAGTTGAGTCTACAGAACACTTATGGAACGTTATGCTAGTTGAGTTTACAGAACACTCAGGGAACGTTATGCTAGTTGAGTCTACAGAACACTTATGGAACGTTATGCTAGTTGAGTTTACAGAACACTACACTCCGGTTACTTACTACTGAACGGACGTGTTTTTGCGGACCTCCCAAACTTTCAAACTTTAGACTGTTTTCTTTCTTTCTACAATTTTTTAACCAGTGATCTTAACTGATCACTGTGACTTTTGCTCTTATCGTTTATACTGTTGGATTTATTGGTTTTATGTGACTTTTTACTGGACGTGACCTAAAGCTATCGGCGCTTGTTGTTGCCATAGCTACAGCTACACGCTACAGTACTCACAGTGCTGAGCTCCCCCGAGGAAATGGCTCCAACATCAGATGTCGCAGAGATGCGAACGGAACTGAAGACCATCGAGATACTAGTAATGGATCTTCTCAAGCGTCAAACGGAGCTAATGTCCAAGCTGGCTAGCATGGAGAAAGCGGACGCAGGCCGCACCGGTAGTCCCTCCTGGGCGACAGTGGTGAGGGGCCGACGGAAGCTCTCCCTTCCTCTATATGATCCCTTTGATTCACCTCAACTATCAAACCGATTCAATCCTCTTTGTAGTGATTCCAGCCTCCTGGGCTCTCCCTCGCTTCCGTCTCCTGCTGCTAGTAGTGTAGCTTTGCTCAAAGACTATCCGATGCTAGCTACTAGCCTAGCTACTAGCCAGGCTCCAAGCGAAGCTGCCAGGACGGCGGCCCTCTCCAGCTCACAACTCAACCATGGAAGTATATCTGCAACCCGGAGCAGAAAGCGCTCTGCCCTGTTTGCTCTCGCATCGCCAAGCTCCCCAGACTCACGCGATGGGTCCGACTCCCCAAAGTTTAAACGCCCTCGTCTGCGGTGCTCTGCAGCCCATACCAGTATGATCATTCAAACGGCGAGTGTCATCGATGGAAATGCCGCTGTGAACGAGCCCCTCCACACGGCGCTGCTGCCCGACCAACCGTCTAACTCCGCCAGCAATGCAGACGCTACTCCTGCGGCTTTTCACCATAGAAACCTGGCCATCTACGACGGGGAATGCATCCAGGAACAGCCAGAGATCCTACTCATCGGAGATTCCATCACCAGGTTTTTGCAAATACCACACGGCATTACGTATTGTTTTTCCGGTTTAAAAGTTACTGACTTACTTGAGTGTACTCCCGAAATCATCGAGAGATATCCGTCCGCCCACACCGTTATTATTCATATCGGAGCAAATGACGTAATGGCTAGACAATCCGTTAAACTCCAATCTGACTTTGAATCACTAATACTCACTATTGAAAGCCTGGGTAAAATATGCATTGTGTCTGGCCCCATTCAATCCATAGGTCGTGGATCTGAGCGATTTAGCCGTCTGTTCTGGTTGCACAAATGGCTACAGACCCACTGTACTACTATAGGACTTTGCTATATAAATAACTTTGATCTGCTCTGGTCCAGGAAATACCATTACAGACCCGATGGCATCCATCCAAACATATCAGGGGTAAATGTGCTAATACATAACGTCATACAAAGTATAGCATCACTGGCCTGACAACCAACCATATCTAGCTCTGTAGACTATATACAGAAGCAGCCTAAACTACAAAAAAACACGTTGAGTGTCATCCCGATTCTGATCACCAAAAGACTAATCAATTACTCAATATCACGTCCCATATGTAAATCTAACCTTATCAATATCAGTGTTCAACCACAGACTATCTCACACCCCACTACAGAACCCGTACAGCTAAAACTAGCACTGTTCAACGTTAGAGCGCTGAAACAAAAATCATTTCTGATAAATGAACTCATAGTAAAACATGGTGTACATTGTATGTTTTTAGTAGAGACATGGTTAGACAATATCACTGGTGTAGCAACACTGATTGAGACCTGCCCTTCCAATTTTAAATTATATCAATCAAACAGACAGAGTGGGAGGGGAGGAGGAATAGCAGCAATCATCTCCACTCAATTTGTGTGCAATGATATTGACCTGGGAACATTTTTATCATTTGAATACCTTGCTATTGTATTGAAAACAGAAATGCCAGTAATATGTGTGACATTGTATCGACCACCAAGGTACTCGCCACTCTTCATACAGGAATTTTCAGAACTCATATCGATCTGCATTACCAGGTATGATAGAATCATTCTTAATGGAGATCTAAATATTCATATCAACAAAAAGGATGACCCCAGGGGTTGTGAGTTTCTGAACCTACTGGACAGTTTTGGACTGATGCAACATGTTCACGAGGCCACCCACCAACATGGCAACACTCTGGACCTACTAATAACAACAGGGCTAAACATTGAGAATATATCAGTAAAACAAATTCCAATTTCTGACCATTATTGTGTGTTCTATGGTACAAGCCTAATATTACATAAGACCAGAAGCGAATTCCTAGTTCACAGAAGGCTTCTGGACGCTAGAGCTGAAGCAAAATTCTCTAGTATGATGAAATCATATGACCAATGCAGTGAATCCTCCTTAAATCAGCAAGTGCAAAACTTCCACAGCACCTTGTCAACTGTGTTAGATACTGTTGCCCCTCTAAAGGTTAAAAAGGTAAAAACTGATAGAATCTCTCCATGGCTAAATAAAACCAATGTTAAAGATAACAAGAGAAAATGTAGGATAGCCGAGCGAAAATGGAGGAAACTCAAACTCACAGCTCACTTTAATTTATACAAAGACGCCATGGGCGCATACAATAAGGCAATACAACTTGCGAGAAAGGAATATTTTTCCAAAATGATCTCAGAAAATATGGGTAACTCCAGGGTACTTTTTTCCACCATTGACCGGCTGATTAACATACCACCCCCCCATATACCGCAGCAATCAGCCACAAAATGTGAAGAGTTCGCAGTTTTCTTTAATGAAAAAATATCATTGATTAGAGCAAGCATTACCGCTGATATAGATCTGACTATGAGTGAAACCCCACCTGAGATAACTATGGGGGAATTCACATGTATTACATTACCTGACCTCTGTAAGATTGTCTCTGAGTGTAATTCCGCCACCTCCTGCCTCGATCCTATACCAACAGCATTTCTCAAGCGGGTGTTTGATAGTGTCTCAAATCATGTCCTTGAAATCATAAATATGTCTCTTCAAACAGGCACTTTTCCAGATGCATTTAAAACAGCTGTAGTAAAACCACTACTAAAGAAAACAAACTTAGATGTAAACGAACTAAAAAGCTATAGGCCAATATCGAACCTTCCATTTATCAGCAAGATATTAGAAAAGATAGTCTCAGTACAAATAAACTCCTTTCTCAAAGATAATAACATCATGGAGGAACTACAATCAGGTTTCAGAACAAATCACAGCACTGAAACTGCCCTTACCAAAATAGTTAGCGACCTCAGGCTGAATGAATGAATGAATGAATGAATGAATGAATGAAAACTTTATTTAACAGATTGCAGAATGGGTACAATACAGTACGGCTCAATACATACAATTGTTAAGGGGATGCAGACCTGAGAAAGACGTTTGTCTTGTTTCCATCAGGGTCCCCCATTTTCAATTCATATAGACATTTATGACATACACAACATACATGACATTTATGGCATAGGGACATATAGGTATTTAGTACTGATACATTTGTGACATAGGCGGTATTCAAATATACAGTACTGTTACCCCTAGATCCTGACAGAGTATATACATATGATGGGGAGGGGACTGTACATTAGGAGGGGGTGGGTGGGTGGGAGGGAAATATACATACGGCGGGGAGGGAATATATACATGCGGTGGGGAGGAGACTGTCTATTAGGAGGTGGTGGGGGTTTTGGGCATTTACGGTGGCCAGTTTCGAATTGCAGCCTCCCGTAGGTGCTCTTTAAGGGCGGTTTTGAATGTGGGCAGGGATTCACATTCCTTTACAGCTTTGGGTAGGGCGTTCCACATTGTTGTGGCATAATTGCGGAACGTGTTTAGTCCCTTGTTTGAGCCGAATCTGGGTTTAACATGATTTGTTGAGCTTCCTCTGGTGTAGTGGTTGTGGTATTCACTGACCTTTGGGAAGTATTTTGACATGTACATGGGCACCCCGGTCGTATAGTGTATCTTGTAGACCAGGCCCATTGCAAGTTGCTGTACTCTGTCGTCTACTCTAAGCCATCCTAGGTTGGCAAAGTGGGCAGGGGTGAGGTGGGTTCTGGGGTTCAGGTCAAGTAGTAGTCTGACCAGTTTGTTTTGTGATGTTTGTAATTTTGTTTTAAGCGCCTTTGAGGTGCTTTGGTACCATGAGGTGCACGCATAGTCATAGTACCCTTGAATGAGTGCTCCTGCCAGAGTCTTCAGGGTATTCTTGTTTACCAGAGAGGAGATCCGGTACAAGAATCTAGTTCGTTGGTTGACTTTTTTTATTACATTGGATGCCATTTTGTCACAGGAAAGATTTGCCTCTAGGATGGAACCCAGGTAGGTAATTTCGTCTTTCCTTGTGACAATATTGTCACCCACTGTAACTGAGAAACCGTCGGTCTTGCTGAGTTTGTTATTTGAACCGAAGAGAATGGACTCTGTTTTGCCCATGTGTAATGATAGTTTGTTATCAGCGAGCCATATGCAGATTTTGCCTAGTTCCGTGCTGAGGGTTTTTTCAACCTGCAATTTGTTCTTGTCAGAGACCAGCAGGGCTGAGTCGTCCGCAAACAGGAACAAGTTGCAGTCACAGGCTGACGACATGTCATTTGCATAAATTAGGAAGAGTAGCGGTCCTAGTATGCTTCCTTGTGGAACACCACAGCTCACTGTGAGGGGGGGGGATAGAGTACCGTTTACCTCTACCATCTGTTCTCTCCCCTCCAGGTAGGATTGCATCCAGCTCACTGATAGGCTATCAAAACCAATTGCTTTTAGCTTGTCCATTAGAATGGAGTGATTGACAGTGTCGAAGGCCTTTTGTAGGTCCAGCATGACCATGCCGCAGTATTTGCCAGCGTCCACCTCTTGTTTGATGTGGTCGTTCAAATAGAGGAGGCATGTGTCAGTGGAGTGGGACGTTCTGAAGCCAGATTGGAATTCGTAGATTAGGTTTTTTTCCGCCAGGTACTTTTCGACCTGTTCGTAGACTATTTTCTCCATGACTTTCGAGATGGAGGTAAGAATAGAAACAGGGCGGTAGTTGCCTGGGTCTAATTTGCTGCCCTTTTTGTGTAGAGGGGTCACTCTCGCAATTTTGAAGTCCTTGGGGACGTGCCCCTGTCTTATAGAGAGGTTTATTATGTGTGTGATGACTGGGGTGATGGCGGCTGCTGCGTCTCTGAGGAATTTGGAGGGGATGTTGTCATGGCCAGTGGCCTTGTTAGGTTGGAGAGCGCTAAATTTTTTGAGTACCTCATCGGTTGTTACCATTTCAAGTTTGAAGTCGTCTTTGTGGACCCCTAGGTTTTTGTAGTATGCTACTATGTGTTCTACCCCATAATGCCCTGAGTGGGAGGGTAGTTTGTTTACCAGTGTTGTGGCTATGTTTGTGAAGAAGATGTTTAAGTAATTGGCTACATCCAGCTTGTCTGTGATGAGCGTGTTGTCCGTCTTTATGTTTATGTTTGAGAATCTGGTTTTAAGTTTTTTACTGCAGCCTAGTTGATTATTGAGTAATTTCCAAAGTTCGCGGGGTTTGTTTTTGTTTTCCTCCGTTTTGTCGTTGATGAAATTTCTTTTTGCGGTTCTGATCATGATGTTTACGTCATTTCTTAGTCTGTTTCTTTGGATTTTTAGTTCAACCACGTGGGCTTGGAGTTCACTGTTTGAGCTTTTGGAAAGCTTTGTCTGACTTTTATGAAGTTCAGAGCATTTTTTGTCTCTGGTTTTCATAGCGGCCAGTATTTCAGTGTGCATCCATGCGATTTTTAACCCTGGTGGTTCTTATCGGTGCCATGTTGTTGAGTATTGCTGTGAATTTGGTTTTGAATCCAAGCCATGTTTCTTCAACCTGTGTACCACTGAGCTCATCTGACCAGTCCAAGCTCCCCAGTTCTAGGTTAAAGGCCTCTCTAGAGTAAGTTTTGAGGTCTCTAGATTACTAGAAACTCCGATGCTGGCAAAGTCTCAATTCTTGTCCTATTGGACCTTAGTGCAGCGTTCGATACGATTGACCATAATATCTTGATCAGTCGTCTAGAAAGACTGGTTGGCTTTTCCGATCATGTACTAAATTGGCTCATAACATACATTAAGGGGAGAAGGTTCTATGTTAAGCTTGGAGACAATGTATCCGAGGAACATGACAGCAATTTTGGAGTCGCACAAGGAAGCTGCCTTGGTCCATTACTCTTCTCACTATATATGCTGCCCCTCGGGGACATCATTCGAGACCACAATGTATGCTTCCATAGTTATGCTGATGATACACAACTATATATCTCCGCAGAACCAAATAACACTACAGCCATACAGTCCATTACAAATTGTCTGTTAGCAATAAACAAGTGGATGAACAATAACTTCCTAAAATTAAACGAAAGCAAGACCGAAATCCTATTGATCGGCCCAAAAGCGAAAAGGGAAGTGCTTTGTAAAAACCTGGGGAGTCTGTCATCCTATGTAAAGACTGAGGTTACAAGCCTAGGTGTCATCTTGGACTCAGACCTGACCTTTAAGTCTCATATAAATAAGGCCATGAAAACGTCATTCTTCCACCTAAGAAACATAGCGAAAGTAAGACCTTTCGTAAATAAAAAGGATGCAGAGAAACTTATTCATGCTTTTGTATCAAGTCGGCTTGACTATTGTAATGCACTGTTCACTGGTCTTCCCAAAGCAACCATTGGGAAGCTTCAGCTTATCCAAAACTCTGCAGCTCGATTACTAACTCATACAAGGAGAAGAGAACATATCACTCCAGTCCTGGCCACTCTGCACTGGCTTCCAATAACTCATAGAATTGATTTTAAGGTCCTTTTCCTAACATATAAAGCTCTTAATGAGCAAGGCCCAAAATACATAGCAAATTCCCTAGTTAGTTATCTGCCCTCAAGAACGCTACGGTCATCCACTACAGGTTTACTAGACACGCCCAGAAACCAAAAAAGGATAGGAAGTATGGCATTTGCCAACTATGCCCCAAAACTATGGAACACACTACCAACACACATCAGAAACGCCAGCTCTATACACATTTTTAAAGGAAAATTAAAAACGTACCTATACAGTCTAGCTTACAAATAGTTATGGCTTGGAAAAACCTGATGGATCCATGAGGCTAGGATAAGCCTTGTGGACCCAACTTTTTAGATGAAGGAACGGGTACATAGGAGACACGCCTCCAGTTTTTCAAAAGTTTTTGACACGCCTCAGCTTCTGAGCTGAAGGCGTGTTTTTGCGGACCTCCCAAACTTTCAAACTTTTTAGATGAAGGAATGGGTACAATAGGAGACACGCCTCCAGTTTTTCAAACGTTTTTGACACGCCTCAGCTTCTGAGCTGAAGGCGTGTTTTTGCGGACCTCCCAAACTTTCAAACTTTTTAGATGAAGGAATGGGTACAATAGGAGACACGCCTCCAGTTTTTCAAAAGTTTTTGACACGCCTCAGCTTCTGAGCTGAAGGCGTGTTTTTGCGGACCTCCCAAACTTTCAAACTTTAGACTGTTTTCTTTATACGTTTTTCTTTTTCTTTCTTTCTACCACAAGACGCGGCCACTGATGGGTCCATGGGACTTGGATAAGTCCTGTGGACCCAACTCTGGCCACTGACCACATGAGCGAACGGGTACATACGCACACAATACACGGCCACTGATGGATCCATGGGACTTGGTAAAGCACTATGGACCCAACTATGACCACTGATAAAAACGTAACTACACTAGCATTATAAGACCTAAACATTGCTACCTACCATACAAGTGCATTGGTTTAGTGCACTTCCGGTTGCCACTGAGCGGAAATGTTTGTGCGGACCTGTTCTCCCAAACTGGTAAGCAAATGACTGTTTTTACGTTATTTTCATTTTTACGTTACTATTATTATTATTATTTTTTTTTTTAAACATTGAACTTAACTGATCACTATGACTTTATTGCTTTTATCGTTATATATGCCTATAATTGTGTACAGCACTTTGAGCTACATGACATGTATGAAAGGTGCTTTATAAATAAATACTTACTTACTTACTTACTTACTTACTTACTTATGGAACGTTATGCTAGTTGAGTTTACAGAACACTCAGGGAACGTTATGCTAGTTGAGTTTACAGAACACTCAGGGAACGTTATGCTAGTTGAGTTTACAGAACACTCAGGGAACGTTATGCTAGTTGAGTTTACAGACCACTTAGGGAACGTTATGCTAGTTGAGTTTACAGAACACTCAGGGAACGTTATGCTAGTTGAGTTTACAGAACACTTATGGAACGTTATGCTAGTTGAGTTTACAGAACACTCAGGGAACGTTATGCTAGTTGAGTTTACAGAACACTTGTGGAACGTTATGCTAGTTGAGTTTACAGAACACTCAGGGAACGTTATGCTAGTTGAGTTTACAGAACACTCAGGGAACGTTATGCTAGTTGAGTTTACAGAACACTCAGGGAACGTTATGCTAGTTGAGTTTACAGACCACTTAGGGAACGTTATGCTAGTTGAGTTTACAGAACACTTAGGGAACGTTATGCTAGTTGAGTTTACAGAACACTCAGGGAACGTTATGCTAGTTGAGTTTACAGAACACTTATGGAACGTTATGCTAGTTGAGTTTACAGAACACTCAGGGAACGTTATGCTAGTTGAGTTTACAGAACACTCAGGGAACGTTATGCTAGTTGAGTTTACAGAACACTTATGGAACGTTATGCTAGTTGAGTTTACAGAACACTCAGGGAACGTTATGCTAGTTGAGTTTACAGAACACTCAGGGAACGTTATGCTAGTTGAGTCTACAGAACACTCAGGGAACGTTAGGGAACGTTATGCTAGTTGAGTTTACAGAACACTCAGGGAACATTATGCTAGTTGAGTCTACAGAACACTCAGGGAACATTATGCTAGTTGAGTTTACAGAACACTTATGGAACGTTATGCTAGTTGAGTTTACAGAACACTTAGGGAACGTTATGCTAGTTGAGTTTACAGAACACTCAGGGAACGTTAGGGAACGTTATGCTAGTTGAGTTTACAGAACACTCAGGGAACGTTATGCTAGTTGAGTTTACAGAACACTCAGGGAACGTTAGGGAACGTTATGCTAGTTGAGTCTACAGAACACTTAGGGAACGTTAAGCTAGTTGAGTTTACAGAACACTCAGGGAACGTTAGGGAACGTTATGCTAGTTGAGTTAGGGAACACTTAGGGAACGTTAGGGAACGTTATGCTAGTTGAGTTAGGGAACACTTAGGGAACGTTAGGGAACGTTATGCTAGTTGAGTTAGGGAACACTCAGGGAACGTTAGGGAACGTTAAGCTAGTTGAGTTTACAGAACACTCAGGGAACGTTAGGGAACGTTATGCTAGTTGAGTTTACAGAACACTCAGGGAACATTAGGGAACGTTATGCTAGTTGAGTTTACAGAACACTCAGGGAACATTAGGGAACGTTATGCTAGTTGAGTTTACAGAACACTCAGGGAACGTTAGGGAACGTTATGCTAGTTGAGTTTACACAACACTTAGGGAACGTTAGGGAACGTTATGCTAGTTGAGTTTACAGAACACTCAGGGAACAATAGGGAACGTTATGCTAGTTGAGTTTACAGAACACTTAGGGAACGTTAGGGAACGTTATGCTAGTTGAGTTTACAGAACACTCAGGGAACGTTATGCTAGTTGAGTTTACAGACCACTTAGGGAACGTTATGCTAGTTGAGTTTACAGAACACTTAGGGAACGTTATGCTAGTTGAGTTTACAGAACACTCAGGGAACGTTATGCTAGTTGAGTTTACAGAACACTTATGGAACGTTATGCTAGTTGAGTTTACAGAACACTCAGGGAACGTTATGCTAGTTGAGTTTACAGAACACTCAGGGAACGTTATGCTAGTTGAGTTTACAGAACACTTATGGAACGTTATGCTAGTTGAGTTTACAGAACACTCAGGGAACGTTATGCTAGTTGAGTTTACAGAACACTCAGGGAACGTTATGCTAGTTGAGT